>NC_060120.1:56376951-56677451 GCF_021461395.2 Schistocerca americana | reverse complement strand
AGGTACCCTCCGCCACCCTCCGTATGGTGGATTGCGGAGTATGTATGTAGGTGTAGATGTAGATGAAGAACTGACTGGTGAACAGCAGCATACTTTTAAACCTGCTGTATGTGCCAGCTAAGTAAAATCACTCTCATGTAGGGAAAACACTGACAAATGCCCCATGTAAATGAGATACACACTGATCTTTGTACTAGTTGTTTCACTAACCGCCGATCTGCCTGCCTTGGGTAGTGTGTGCACTAACTAGCCTGTGCTGCTGCATACCTTTATAGCCCATCACCACTCGCGTTCATCTTACTTCTTCAGGTAATGCGTCTGAAGGCTGTCTGCTAGAGTTCTCAGATGCTCCACTGTACCGAATAACACCTTTGTGTGTGTATGTGTGTGTGTGTATTTATCTATCTTTGTATACATTCTCACATACTGCGTAAGGATGAGATATTCCGATTGGCTCTCAGAATGTCGTCTTTATCTCTGTTATTCACTAACATACACCTAAATAAAATGCTTTGTAAACAGTGTTCTATATACATCTGTGGGTGGTTGAAACCTGCTCCCAAAAGAATATATACACACAGCCATTGAGTGATGTATGTGTTGCGAAAGATGCATTTCTGCTGTATAGACAGTGGAGGAATTTTGCACAGGTCATGTACTTCTCATAGGAGAATGCACTGTGTGTGTGGATTAAGTGTTGCCATTCATAACAGCTCAACTACTATAATGTCATCTGTTTATTAAAAAAAAAGTGACTATGTATACACAGACACACATCTGCTGCATGAAGTATTATCATTGTGTAGTCTCCAAGTGTGCTCTTTATACTTGCTACAACGAAATTGTACCAACAGACCTCTCCTTGCATCTCTTGAAGGGTGTAGTCTCTCACTTTAGAATCGAATACTGTGATGGTAACATCTCCAGCAAAATAAGTGTAAAGTCACTATCATGGTATGAACGTACGCTTGCTGCAGTGAATATTCAACTGGGAACATTGAATCTTCTGTTCAATATACTACAAAATAAGTATTTAACACCATTCTACAGCGTTTAAACTTATGTAAGTTCGGCACACTATGGTGAGTAGAAGACTTCACCAATAATGTAATGCTGTTGGCAAACAACAACATGATAACCATGATCGAGAGAACATTCCAAGATAGGTAGATCGGATGGATGTGTTTTTCTTTTGAGTGGTGAAAGTGTGTTATAGGAGGAGGGACAGAGAGAGAGAGAGAGAGAGAGAGAGAGAGAGAGGGGGGGGGGGGGGGAGAGAGAGATGTAATACTCTTATAAGCAAGCAACTATTAAAAAAGAACAGTAATAATGACTGTGTAACGCTATGTATGCATCCCAGCCTTCGTTCTACAGGAAGACGTAAGACTGTTATAAAATCACACAATTACTGATAAAAAAATACCTTGCATCAGCGCAGTGCATGTGGTTTCACCACTAAACAGCTTCGGACCGGTCTTACCTCCCCTCCTCTCTCCCTTCCTCTCTTTCTGTAGGTAGGGATACCAGTTTTCCAGGCCTGTTCTAAACTGTCACTGACAGCACACAAAGAGCTCCATGCACTGTAAGATCTCAGCTTTTGTCAGTGTTGAGCTGACGATGATATACTGCTTCAGGTGTGTAGAAACCAAACGTATTTCTCGGAGATTCTGACCCCTGGAACAGTAGCGAAATACTTGACTATTCGTCATCGATGGGGCAAAGGAGACTCATTGAGAGAAGAACGGCGAACGGAATGATACAGCCATTGGCTATGTCTCACTGTAGGAAAGATACAGGCGCCGTGACCAATGGCTGTTTTGGTTGCTGCAACCAGTCGCTATTCAATACGCTGGTGCCAGTCACCCTCCACACCCACAGCCATCAGCCGCTTTCAGCAGCCTTCCATGCCCTATGCGCTTTCCTGCCCTCCAAGCACACAAAATTACTGTCTATTGAACTCTTTTAAATCTTCATGGACGTGGTTATTACATGAATTTGAGATGCATGAAGTATTAATACCAAACTGTATCTTCCATACTATCTGTTTGCATGTCGGAAATAATAATTCAACAGAAAGTTACAGTTCACATCTCTATCCCTCTCCCTCTCTGTCTCTGCATGCCTCTCTCTCTCTCTTCGTTATTTTGTAACATCCAACGCAGTAAAACCATGAACTATAAAAACTTCACTAAGATCACCTGGAAAACATCTTGATAAGATTTTACCGCATCAGTCTCTTTTAATATATCGAAAATAAATACAATCCTCGTGTTGATATCGAATTACGTGGCGATCCAATTAAGTATACATGTATTGGTCCACTGAAGCTGGTGGCCAGTGATCAACATTGCTTCCGCAGACCTGTGTAATGTTTATTCGCCTATACAGAAAATGACCGTATCACACAGACTGTCAGTCACAACAGAGGCTAGCTGTGTGTGTGTGTGTGGTTTTGTAAGAAGTTTTATACATTGATTTTTGCTGTAACAGATCCACACAGTGTGTGACTACAGCTTTACACAGCACCATACATTCTCTTTTCATACCATGACTTTGATGTCCATGTCTGGTCCTTATCGGACATTAACACACTAAGCTGCATTGGGTATCACAGACAGCTGGCTATCCTGTGGTGTAGGGTGCACTGCTCCCACAGTGCACAGGGTGGTGGAAATCAAAAACAGTGGTGTTGTTTCTAAATTACAAAAGTGTGGACGACATCACAACATAGGTACATTGGGAGATTTTGCAGCATAGTGGAGCATTTCAGAACAGCTGTCCAAAGGTGATGACCTCTGCATTTAACCTCATGTTCCACAGTGACAAGATAGCCATGTTTGAGTCTTCTGTTTTCGAAGAAACCAATAACATTAATTCCTTGTATTTCACCCAGGTATATGATAACTGTTATGGTGCCGTACATGTTGTTCACAATGACGTTCCAATCTTTGGGTATTGGGTCTTTCATTTTTATGACTTGTAATGCCTTACTGCGTGTGGAATGGGATGTAGGTCTTAAGCCCACAGGGCATTGATAGCATGCGCGATCAGTTATCAATTACAACGATGGAGGAATTGTATGGTATTATTTTATGAAGGTGGGCATTTAAATACATTTTGCCATTTTTTCCTCATTTTTACGTATTTTCCATCATTTTCAGCAGTTATAGCAGGTTTTCAGAAATTTGACGCATTTTACCCAAATTTTTGTGGCTTACGATATATAACCGCATGTGGAACAGGTCAGCGGTGGTATTTTGCAGGACTTAACCCACAGAGTATGAATAATATGTACAGTCAGTTGTGAATCACATCAGCGATAAATGTAATGATTTTCACACACTCAGATGAACATGTAAGCACCATAGTTTTTGTTGTTTTATCCTAATTTACTGTACTGGCCGAGTTACAAACTACTACTCCCGACGACTTGCCATGCCAACAAAACGCCTCGTAGTATCGATCTCATGATGCTCTCAGCCAATGGCATTCCAGCATTGTTCCCGTTTCTAGTATCACTGCTAAACCACCGCCCGCAGCACATTGCTAATGTGTGCGTGTGATGTTGATTTAAATAATTCAATGAGAAACGTCACTCACAAAAGCTGCTAAATGTCGAAACGTTCTCTATATGTCTGACCCTAAACATGTGTGTATACAGGAAAGTCAAGCTCATCCCAGTCGTGCTTGTGCTTGATAACCTGTAGTGGCAACTTCAGTATCATTCTTGGGAGGCTATGGCACTTCATTGTTACTCAAAACAACTGAAAATGCTAGCCTCGTTTGGTATTCTAACTCCAAAACCTTTGGACACAGTCCAAATTACTACCACATTCTGCGTCTTTCAGGGTGCATTAATCTTTATGGCTTACAGTACGGAACTGCATGTGAGAAAGCTCTTGGTAACAGCAGTAATGATCTGATGTTAGGCAGTATTACTCATGCACAGTTAGATATGTCAATTTCTTCTTGACATCACGTCTCTATAAAGCACCATTCTTCCATTATTAAGATGTATGCATGTATTAGCAGCCCACTCTCACTCCAGAACACGAAATTGTATTGATTTCAGCCAGTTTCCATTACAGTTTAGAACGAATATAAATAACCCCCCATTGTAGCCTCATATCCCCACACATGATGTTTAAAGCCATATGCAACTCCTGCTCGCAATTTGCGATTGCTTATTCTTTTTCCAGTTACAGTTGTCTTTCCCATATATCCTAGTACTCGTTTGTGACTTCCATGTGGTGTAGTTCCGGTTTTCTTTGTCATACGCATAGCATATTAACTGTCCTTAGAGGAGTAATTTCATAAATGAACAGTTTAAGTCTGTTCCATACATTGGTTCCTCTCGTTAATACTAGTGGGAAGAACATCGTTTGCGAGAAGCACATCTAATTCGGTAATATCTGTATTTGATGGTATGATACAGATCACTGTTCTGGTTTCACTGAAATATGTTTCGCCTCCTTTAATACAGCGCTTCTACGTAACACTTCTATCCTCTTTGTTGGAAAGTATAATCTCAGACCCATGTAGCACAATAGGAAAATCCCAGGCAATTATTCTGTGAACTGACATATTTCCACTACACTCTAAGTATAAATACAGATATCCAGTGAGAACATCTAGTAACAGAAATTAATTAATTTTGGGACTTTTTCCATACTTTTGACATTTATCCATACTTACATACACTTACTGCTTACCAGATGCAGCTTGCTATTTCAGTTTATACTATAAAACACTAATGTGTAGCCCCCAACCCAGTCATGGTATCTACAAATTATACTAAAAGACATATGTACGTAAATGGGTTACTGTGGTGAGGTAAGTTGTTGACGTTACTCTGTTGTAAACACACAAATAGCACAGCACAATTTCGCTCTTTTGTGTTTCGGATCCCCAGTTTAGGTCTCTCACACCCTATCACCCTCACTCCAGAGAGCTGAGGTGTTGTCGTCGGCAGCAACGGTGGGTCTTGCAACATCGAACCTACCTTTCGGACAGTGCTTCAGATATACTAACGATTGCCCAGAAATTATTATGCAGATGAAGCCACTCCAACCTCTGCCTTAGGGTACATGTGGTTAGATACACCTCAGTATGTGTTTCTGAGAATGTGTTGCTCCCAGGTCCATCTTTCAGGGGATGGCTCAGATCGTAATTGGGGTGGTAAACACTAAACATTATCTGTGAATTATTAGGTAGATGGATCCACCCTTACCATTACCCGAGAGTATAGGCAGATGGATCCACACCATAAAATATTTTCGAATGTATCATGCTGGTGGATTTACCTTTTGGATGCATCTCAGTACTCTCCCACGAGTTACAAGCACCGCAGTCGACGACGACGCCTCAGGTGTCACGGGAATGAGGGAGAGAGGGTTTGGAACGTCCTAGCTTGTGGTTCAAGCATACGAAATGGCGTAACTGTGCTGTTCTCTGTGTGTTTACTATAACTGGACTGAGGTCTCTGTATCACAATTGGATGATATAAACAGAAATAGCAAGCCACAACTGGTAAGCAATAAGTTTATAAATATATAGATAAATATTGAAAGTATGGAAAAACATCACAAATTTAGTAAAATTCTGTTACAACATATTGTTGCAGGAAATCTACGTTTGTACTTAGAGTGTAGGGGAAATGTGTCAGTTAACAGAATAACTACTTGGGATTTTATCTGTCAAGCTGCAAGTATAGGTCTGTGATCGAAATCGTTTCCATAAATAGTTTGAAGATCTGTGTAAATTTTTTTCACCGGTCCTGGTGAAAAGCCAAGTCTGTAAAGTGGGTTCTTGTATGATGGAGGGACTGAGGTTTGTGATGATGGATGCTGTAGTTTTTGAAACAGTTAATTAACCTTTGGATGTATTCTGACAAACTTTTTGATACCATGTCGACCTCCAAAACACTCAAGACCGAGGAAAGCTCAGAAATTATGCTCTGTCTACATTGAATTTTATTTATCCACCTATAAACTGTGTGGGGTTTCCTAACATCTGTTCCAAGGAAGATGAAATAAGTATTACGTGGTGGAGCTATACTAAAGCAGGCGAAACATATTTCTCTGAAACGAGGACAGTGTTCCCCACCATACCGTCAACTACTGACACTACCGAATTAGAGCTGCTACTCGCAAACGGATTTTCTCTACAAATATTAAGGAAAGGAACAAATGTGTGGAACAGACTTAAACTGTTCCCTATTAAGGAAATTGCTCCTCTAAGAACATTTAATATGTCGTGTGTACGACAAAGGAAATTGGAGCTACATGATATAGAAATCGTGAACGAAAACTAGGGTATATGTGGAAGGCAACTGTAACTGGAAACTGAAGAGGCAGTTGCAGATGTGTGAGCAGGGTGTACATAAGGTTTAAACATTGTGTATGGGGAAACCTGGTTATCGTGGGGGGTATTATTAGCATTCATAGTAAATGGTAATGGAAAATGGGTGTGTGTTGGAATACTGGCCAAAATCAGTGCACATGCATGTTCTGGGGTGAGAGTGGACTCATGATAAATACATACATTTTAATAGTGGACGAAGACATGGCATCAAGAAGAAACTGCCACATCACCCTACTCATGAGCGATACTCACTATACTGGACCATTAATACCATCATACCAAGAGCGTCCCACATGCATTAGAAATCACTGGACCTTGATAGGTGCAGAGTGTTGAAGTAAAGTTGATTGTATACAAAGATTTTGGGGCTAGGACACTCAGTGAGATTGCATTTCCAGTCATCCTGAGAGATGTTTAAGTGCAGTAACCTTCCAAGAAAGTCACTGAAGTCGCCAGTATAGGTTTTCAAACAAAAGCACACTCAAAAAGAGGTCAAACACTCAAATGTACCCTCATTTTTAGAATCACACACGTACAGAACGTTTCAAGTTTACCAGTTTGTATGAATGATATTACTCCTTGTATTATCTCGTTCTATGGCACTTACACGTTAGTAATGGAAGAGTGGTGCAGCAACAATACAGATACTGTGAACCGTGCTGTAATGTTACTAAGACCATCTCAGGACATTTTGTTGACCTGACAAGTCGTCCAAAGCATTGGTTTGGAAGTAGAATAATTCTCTAAAATGCATTGAAATTATTCAAAACCGGGAGAAATAGCGAAAATTAATAGAAAATACGTAAAAATGAGGAAAATGTAACAAAAATGCGGGTACTCACATGTCTGCCTGTGTGTATGAAAATCGTTCCAGTCCTCCACCTGTGTGAATCATAACCGATGGTCTTACTATCCATGCTCTATGGATTTAAGTCCTGCACAGTACACCTTGTTTCACATGCCGTTATGAATTGTGGGTCATAAAAATGAAAGACACAGTGCCCAAAGATTTGGAGGGTGGAGGTCAGGATGAAAAACACATACGACGCCAAAACAGTTATCATGTACCTGAGTACTATATGAGGAGTCAATGCTGTTGGTTGCTTCGAAAACAGAACACTGGAATATCTGCTACCCCATCACTGCGGAACATGAGATTAAATGTAGAACTCATCACCTTCAGACAACTGCTTGGGAATGCTCCAAAATGCTTCAAACTCTTCCTGTTTCCACATGCTGTGATGAGTTCCACATTTTTGTCAATAACGAACATCGTCTCTGTCTCATATTTCTACCGCCCAATGTGTTGTGGGTCAGCACATCCTACACCGCACAATGTCCAGCTCTCTGTGTGAGCCAGTGTATCTAAACGTGTTAATGTAGCTTTAACACGTGACATAGATCTCAAGATATGATACAAAAAGAGAATGTATAGTGCTGTACAAAGCTTAGTCACACACTGCATGGATGTGTTACAACAAAAAAGAATGTATGAAACTGCTTAGAAAACTATGCACACCAACTCTGTCAAATGACGCTAGCATTGTTTTTATGGATCCTAGCTTTACTATGTCTCTCTGTCTGATCTTACAAAACAACGAGGAGAGACATAGAGAGAGAGAGAGAGGCAGAGAGATGTAAATTGTAGCTAGCTGCTGAACGTAAAACTAACTGTGTTTTTTTTCCAACACGCAGATAGGTAGAGTGAAAAATACTGTTCTGCACTGATATTTAGTGCTTATGAAATTCATGTAATAGACACATGCACGTCAATTTATTTACAAGACATCCACACACTAACCTTGAAGGGGAGGAACGCTCTCAACTACACCCCATTTGCCCATCAAACTCAAAGAAATCGGTTTTATCCATGCTTGTGTAAATCATCGCAAATGCGTTTCTTTAATAGCTGGTTGCTTGTAAGAGGTAAGCTGAAGTTAGATACCACTTTTACACAGAAAATTTCCGTCACACAACGGCTTATAAGATAGATCTTCATCAAGATTGAATGTTTTTACAGACGGAAGTCCTCGCTTTTACTCAGTTGGCTATCTCGAAATAACAAAGACACCCTGCCATGTTCAGTAGCGGAATATTTCAGTTTATTTGGGAGATGTTTTCGATTTTATACGTGGTAATGTACGAGAGATAACCGGCCGGTGTGGCCGAGCGGTTCTAGGCGCGTCAGTCTGCAACCGCGCGACCGCTACGGTCGCAGGTTCGAATCCTGCCTCTGGCATGGATGTGTGTGATGTCCTTAGGTTAGTTAGGTTTAAGTAGTTCTACGTTCTAGGGGACTGATGACCTCAGATGTTAAGTCCCATAGTGTTCAGAGCCATTTGAACCATTTGTACAAGAGATATGTGGCTGGCTAACACATGTATCAGATGTATCGTTATAAAGCTAGTCCCTCCGACCTCAGCAGGTTCGTCAATTGTCATCGACAACAATATCGTAGACCAAGTTCATTGTTTTACCCAGTTGTGTGTTTCTCAATAGCGGGGAATGGTGGGGAATGCGAATTACAGCTTGCCGTCAGGTGTAAAAATGATTGTTTATTTTTCTTTCGTTCGAATAGCTTGCATAAAACCGCTGGCCTGAATTGATAGTTGTGTGTCTGAAATGTATGTAATAACCTCATGCATGACAGCAGCCGCTGGTAGCGGCAACCGCCACCTTTTCCTACCGCGAGACATAACCAAGCGCCATAGCAAACTGTTCGCCATTATTTTCCTATCAATACGTTTGGCTTCTGCAGACCTGAAACAGTATATCATTGTCACCCCAACATCACTAAAGCAGAGTACGTGCAGTGGAAGGAGTCCTTTGTGTGCCATCAGCGACAGGTTAGAAGAGACCTGAAAAACTGTCATCCCTAGCTACAGGTTCAGGGGAGGGAGGGAGGAAGGAAAGTGGGACTTGTGAATGCGTCAGGATTGGCCAGAAGGGAAAAGCAGTAGGCACCCGTTGAGGTGAAAAATCAAACATAGTTTTAACTGTACGAAGTTTTAGTGCCGTGAAAAGGAATGGCAGGCCTAGAGAAGCCACCGAGACTGAATGGGCAGCCGCCCAAGAGAGCAAGAGAGGAGAACGTCTGGTCGGGTTGGAAGCTACCAACACAAGACACAGGACGGCGTGTCCGCTCCCGGCGGCTGGCCTTGGTTCCGCCCCCACTTGACCGCCTCCAAACCTCCCTATTGGTCGGCCAAATCGTAGACGCGCAGTTCGGTAGCGTTACCTCGTCAGCTACACGTGAGTGTAGATGCTGATGGCTCAACACGTGAGTTTCAAAGTGGTTCTGTGCGGTTTCTTGCAATGTGACTGTTACAACTAGCCGCCAGGCAGAAGGCATTGACGAACATCAAGTGAAAAATAAAAATCTAATTTTTATACTAACCAATCCATTCAGTATCGGCCCCCACTGTACAGACGGGGGGGGGGGGGGGGGGGTAAGACTAGTTCTAAGCTGCTTAGTCTATGTCCACACGCCGAGGTGAATACACATGCACTGATCTAGTAATAGGTCATTCTTCCGTAATTACGAAATGATATTACAGCGTTTCATCTTCCTGTAGGATCAGGCCTGGATGATTATAATGTAACATAGTCGTTGCTACCGTGGCTTTTTAATAGGTGCTCGCTTACGAGAGGATTAAATCTCGTTCCTTCTACGACACACTTGCACCACACACGAGAAAAGCTCATCTATCCACCCCGGAATGTTCGTTTAGTATTGTTTATTCTGGTGTTGTTTGACCCTACAGCATTACATTATTGGCAAAGTCTGCTACTCACCATAGTTTGTGGAATCTGCTAATTGAATGTATGTTTAAGGACTTTTGGATGTTGTTAATGATTTATTTTGTAGTACGTTCAACACAAGATTCAATGTTCTTGGTTCATGTTCATTGCAGCAAGCATAATTCGTACTACAGGTGTGAGTTTACACTTATTTAGTTGGATATTTTATTGATTTTAGTACTAGATCCGTTATATGCACCTTTGCCATCACAATATTTCTTTTCAAAGCGTAAGAATACACGCTTTACGTGATGTGACATGAGATCATTCGATGTAATGTTTGTTGTAGCAATCGTATGAATCATACCTGGGGAGGGAGTTTCCATTTGTTTAGCTGGATATTTCATTGATTTTAGTAACATATCCACTTTTTTTGCTGTCACAGAATTCACTTTAAAGGTGTCAGAAAAAACCATAGGAATCACTCGTGGAGAATAACCGATGGTAATACAGTAGTTCATGCAGCAAAAGAGTGTTCATGTTTATTCAGTCACATTTTGTAAATAAATGAGCTGAAATTACAGCAGTTGAGCTGTTAAAAACAATTTAGGCAGACACGCATTGTGTTACTCCATCAGGAGGAAGTGACGCGTGTAAAGTTCCTCCACCCTTTGTACAGAAGGAATGCCTCTCTTTCAACAACATCCCACAGTCAGCGTATTCTTTTCGGAGCATGTTTGAATCACTCACACATGTACCAAAAGCACTGTATAAAGCATTTTACCTGCGTGGATGTTTCTAAATAACCCGATATAATGGTGACATTCTGTGAGGCGAGTAGAATATCTCATCCTTCCGCAATATATGACACACACACACACACACACACACGCACAAGAGCACACACACACACACACACACACACACAGCTGTTATTCAGTACAATGAAGCATCTCATCTGCCAGACAGCCTTCACAGAGTTTACCTGAAGAAGTAGAATAAATGTGAGTGGAGACAGGTTATAACCACAAGGAGTGGCACAGGCTAGCGTGTGCTGACAGGTGCAGAGCAAGTGGATGGGAACACAGTGAGCTGACTGGGTGGGGTGGGTGGTTTGGGGAAGGAGACCAGACAGCGTGGTCATCGGTCTCATCGGATTAGGGAAGGATGGGGAAGGAAGTCGGCCGTGCCCTTTCAGAGGAACCATCCCGGCATTTGCCTGGAGTGATTTAGGGAAATCACGGAAAACCTAAATCAGGATGGGCGGACGCGGGATCGAACCGTCGTCCTTCCGAATGCGAGTCCAGTGTCTAACCACTGCGCCACCTCGCTCGGTGAGCTGACTGGCATAACTATCTGTGTGTATCTCAGTTATGCGGGACATATTATATCAGTAGCTCGTGAATGACGGAGACAGCTAACAATACTTTTTGAATGTTTTATTTGACTTCCATAACCGATTTCAGGTTTCCACGCCCATCTTCAGGTAGCTAACATTTTTCATTATGTAGATGTTTTGGTCAACAGCATGTCGTCTTCTCCACAACATGTTCCAGTAGATGGTGGTTAGTTTTGTTGTGATCATGTGGTTTTCTAGCTCGATGTCTTTGTTCCTCAATTCCACCTCAACACAAATATTGTAAATAAGTAATTGTGGCACACTTCACAATACTCTTAAAACGCTTGTTGAGCATCGTACATGTGTTATATACTTGATGCCTTTCTTTACAAGGCAAAGATTATCATTAAGCAAAGATAGAAAGATTGTTGTAGCTTTGTTAAATTATTCACAGGATGTGCCATCCACTCACACAATGTACTATCTACTGTCTCTCAAACACTTGTAAACCATTAGGAATCGTAGCGCAGTAGAACATCACGTGAATTCACAGCCGCTTTCATGTATTCGGTACCTTGCTTTGAATAAACAGTCGAAAATTGCCTTTTAGACCGAAATCAGCAGTGTTACAAGGATCATGTCTTCACAAAAATACAGAATTTGTGGGAAAACATCACGTTCATTCAAAACCGTTCTATTCAATAACAACGGAAGAGCAGTTTAATATGGCAGAAAGAACAAATACATACGTTTTTAGACACAAATTAATCACGCTTTGAGGGTGACTACAATTTAGTAAGCGCGTAAATTTGCATCACTGACGCCTCTCTCATGTCACGCGTGTTACACTACGATTTACAGTTAAGCGTAACTACAGTGGTAGACTTCTTGTCCACAGCTTATGAGTTTCTCTTACATATACGAAAATTATCATTGAACATAGACACAGTTTCAGGTCAAAAAACTGTCGTGGGTCTACACGCCGTCAAAAAATATCGTGCTTAATACGACGCAATTTTTCCGCAACGAAGTGGCACATACGTTTCATTGAGAAAAATTATTTTCCGATTTCTTCTACATTACTGAAATTTCCATACTATCTTGAAATATACATTTTTTTCAATGTCTGGAAACATTCTCGCTCTGTTTTTCTCCCTTTGTCATAGTCATTTGAAAATAGTGTGATACTGGGACTAAAATGTATTTGATGCGATGCATTTGTGATGTGTTACTGACTTTCTTAAACTATAAATAATATTTCTCTAGGGCTGTCGATTACGTACATAAAAATAACTGTGACCATCGTTTGCGATTCAATTTAATATTTGTCTTACATAAATAGAACTATAGGTTTCTCCAGTCCTCAAACAAAGAAGTGGCCGTTTTTAATTGTTTCTCAACAGCACTTACCTTGACTCCACATTCACAGTAGCGCTGAGTAAAGTGCCTATGTTATTCACTTACTTTTATCTGTAAAATCTGCTACACGTGTCCACTGGTTACCCTGTTTGCCTCTAGACTCAAAAATATGTAACAGTTCTTCACATTTGCTACCACTGCATTGCAGTACTCCGCACACTAAGGATAAATCTTGAGCCGTGCTTAAGAAATAAATACCAAAACAATTGAAAGTAAACAGAGAGTGATTGGGGGTGGGATGGAGTGAAAAAGAGGATTATTTACTATTTCTCCAATAGCTGCAATGTTACCCTTAGAAGAAACCTTTGTGTGAAGGGAAAGGGGAATCAAGTAAATGGAATATACATGTTAAATGTTTTAGACAATGTTAATGACTCCTAAGCAGTAGGCACAACTAAGCCAGGAAACTACGATGCTGAAAGTAAAGGGACTATGAAGCTCAATGAACTGAAACTGAAATCTACCAAAATATAAAAGAAAAATAGAGACTGACAATTTCAAGCGATCCGAAAATTTTGGGCGGTCGCGTGTTGTAATCCAGTAGCTAGTGTTTATTTTGTAGTTGAATAGTCAACCTAAATTTTTAGGCCGAAAAAGAAGAGGATGTTCCATTTGCATGTAATAACTGGAAAGACGTAGAGATGAGAGTGACGAGCTATTGAACGTATGAAATGGGAAAAATCTGTAGTCTAGGAATTAGTTCAGAGATGCAGAAATGTTACACAATGTAAGGTAGCTGTAGAATTGTAATTTATAACTGGTGACAATTTACATATAGTGATTTATATACAACTTGACACTGGCAGTAGGCAAATAAGTTTCTTGAAGGAATTAATTACGTACTGAAACTAGTGGAATGAGACGCTTCTAGTTGTGCATTTAAAATGAGATTGTCTTTTATGTACTTAAGGAATTTAGTGCAATTCTATTCGTTAATTATTTTCTAAAGAAAAGGAAAACTAGTAAAGGTTGAGTTGAAAAAAGTCCGTATTTGCCGAAGCAGTACAGGAATGACACTGAAATTATATTTTAAAACTAAAAGTGAAATATTTGGACAAGTCTTGGAATGGTATATGTACAATTAGCATAAAAGGTTTCCGTGGGGTAGTAAAACGTATTTGGTGTCTGATCTAGCAGCTCTAAGACGTTTCTAAAGAAGCTGAGGAAATCCCATGAGTGGTTTAGAATAAAATAAAAGTTAATTACGGGTATGCAACAAACTGGAGCAGTCGCAACATGTGCGATGCAAATGTTCAGCAAGATCTTTGTTGTCAGTCCTTCTGGCTACACTTTTGTTGTTGTCATTACTTTACGACTCTTAATCATTTCTCAAGTCATTCCCTCGACTCTAGTTGGTTGAAAATGTTATGTTGCTAGGACGACTTGACTCACAAGGTCACTTCCATATTTAGACACTGGCCGGTCATGAAATTGGTAAGACTATAACTGTAACACCAATAACGACTTTTGTCGTTTTTACAGATCATTACTTAATCATCTGTGTAGGACTGTAGATGATAAATAGTGTGAATACATAGTACATCATTTCAGATTTAACTACTTCGAACTTATATCCACATTTAAGACTAATCTTGTGTTAGTACAGATTTTACCTTCCCTGCATATTCAAGCTGTCCCAAATGTGCTGTAGTAGCAACTGACAGATTATTACTCATTCCCTTGAGAACTCTATATACTTTGAAATCCTAGATATTTACATGTAACTCCCTGATCTTAGAGTCACTTATAGCTCCTAAATTACCAGATCCAGAATTTAATAAACATTTGCTGATATAAAAACTGCTTTTATCGTGTGGCACACTGCTTACTAAAGACATTTCATTCAAGATCTTCAATGTATTATAAACAATAGCCACCTAGTTGCTAAATACATGTATATTAAACCTCGACTATTGTTTTGACGATTTATAACTGTCTTATTCAGAAGACATTGTACTTACTGAAAAGGAAAATATTGTGTGTAGAACACGGATAATAACACTACTATAAGCAAAATTACTGGAAACGTTTAAAAAAATTTTTTGTGAAACATACGTAGAATTACGTTATGTATAGGCAATTTGTGAGTCGTTGATTGTGTCTAGTATATGTCGTCCACTTAATCACTATTTAAAATACATTATGTAAAACTAGTAGCCGTCTGCTGAAAAGCTTAATCTTAAAACTTTTCAAAATATCACATATATGACTCTGGATGCAACAACATATGGATGCCATTGGAAAGGTCTGTATAATCTGGTTATAAATATAAATGGTGGCATCGGATCCTATAGAGCGTAAGTAAGTCACGATGGCTGAAGAGCAGACGCACTAGTCGTAAGTCACCTCCGGTAGCTGGTACTCCTGCACGTACTATATGCATGTAGCTGCAAGGGCAGCGTGTGTAATTTGACTAGTACATATTATTAACAGTATTAACATATTAATTAATTAGTTGAAAAGAGGGAGAGGAGAGAGGTTAAAAAAGGTGTCACTGAAGTCGTATAACTTATAAAGAGCCCGAAGTTTCAGGTAAACATTGCAGATTTTTTTTACAAAATATGGAAGTGTTAAGCACCTGTGTGTGAACACTCAACCGCAACTAGTTTTAGTATCAAAAGGAAACCGCTTCAACGAATGGTATCACTGTGTAAGAGCCCCAACACTAGATGTATCCAGCTGACTCCAGTCATACTGGACTACTGTAAAAGGACACACTGCAACAGAGAAAGTGCCTATAATAAAAGACGAATGCAAAGTGAGAAAAGAGAAAGGGGGGTAGGGGTTACCTCCTCACACCCATCTGATCTTCAGCATTCCTCTGTAGCACCACATTTCGAAAGCTTCCATTCTCTTCTTGTCCAAGCTTCTTATCGTCCACGTTTCACTTCCATACATGGTTACACTCCATACAAATACTTTCAGAAAAGACTTCCTGAAACTTAAACCTATACTCGATGTTAACAAATTTCTCTTCTTCCGATACACTTTCTTTGCCATAGCCAGTCTAAATTTTACATCCTCTCTACTTCGACTATCATCAGTAATTTCGCTCCCCAAATAGCAAAATTCGTCTACTACATTAAGTGTCTCATTACCTCAGCACCACCTGATTTAATTCGATTACTTTATATCATCCTCGTTTTGCTTTCGTTGATGTTCAGCTTATAGCCTCCTTTCAAGACACTATCCGTTCCGTTCAACTGCTCTTCCAGGTCCTTTACTGTCTCTGATAGAATTACAATGTTATCGGCAAACCTGAAAGTTCTTATTTCTTCTCCATGGATTTTAATTCCTTCTCCAAAGTTTTCTTCTGTTTCCTTTACTGCTTATTCAATACACCGACTAATATCGGGGACAGACTAAAACCCTGTTTCACTCCCTTCTCAACCACTACTTCCCTTTTATGGCCTCGACTCTTATAACTGCCATCTGGTTTCTGTACAAATTGTAAATAGCCTTTCTCTCCCTGTACTTTACCCCTGCTACCTTCAGTATTTGAAAGGGAGTATTCCAGTCAACACTGTGAAAAACTTTCTCTAGTCTACAAATGCTACAAACGTCGGTTTGCCCTTCCTTAATCTATCTGCTAAGATAAATCGTAGGGTCAGTATTGACTCGCGTGTTCCAAGATGTCAGTAATATGTGGTAATTCGATAGAACATTTTCGTTTCGACGAGGTGATGCTAACATACTGATTCCGTTTCGTTAGATGAAGATTAGTTGATAGCATAATGAGAGTGGTGAGATACTGTACAAAGTGATCCATTCTCTGTCTTTAACAATGCTTTGAGAAATACAGGGTATGGAAAAACTATCTGACCAAAGGTTTTGTCCAGAAATACAGCATTGAATAAATTCACTTGAATGTAGGAACCAGGGGTCACAGTTAAATAATTACGGCAGTATGCCAGTTGAAAACGATGGTCAGTTTTAACATTTGATATGAGATACCTATAGTAATTAATTTATGGCAAATCCGTGTTTAAGAGCATACTTATTTTCCATTTACTCTGACCCTCTTAAGACATACTGAAGTATTTCTAAACAAGTGCTTTACAGCACATCAACTCTTTGATACACGTGTATGTAACGGTAAGTTTTTCTTGTTTTCATCTTGACGACTAGTTAGCCCAATCATTTGGTTTACGTATACATATTTTGTGAATTATACTTCATTTTGGCAAAGACTTCCGTATGTCAGATTTCAATTACGTTCCTTCAGCACCGAAAACATGCAGTTGCGACCCCTAGTTCCTGCACTCAAAATTCTTTGTTTGATGCTCTACGTTTTCGGCCAGATTTTTTTTTCCGCACCTGAATATATATTTTGGACATAAAGTGTAGTTTTCCACCATAAATTTACACATGAAATCAAATATGTGCATCAATGTGAGAAGTGTTGATCTCGAATCGCAGAGACTTTTTATAAGAGATGCGAAGCTGAGTTAACTGGTACAGTAAGAGCAGTTAAAATACAGATCCTCTCGAATGAGGGTTGAGCGTCGTAACCGCAATGCCTGGTCGCTCCGTGCGCATGCGTACAGAGGGGCGAGTGTACGTTTCCGTATTGCAGGCTTACTCCAAAGCAATGCTGCTCAGTCCACAGCGCTAATGGGGGAAGTTTGCCCGAAAGCGTTCTGTGTTGCTGCACAGCCCTGCAAACTCATTAGCTGCGAGCCAACTTGGCGGAGTCATGATAGTCTCTTCCATTACGACACAAGGGGACAATGTGTGTGGCTACAAATATCGTGACAGAAGAACTTTCCTGTAAACAATAGTAGAATTGCGAGGTCATGCAATATCGACCGCATTTTTTTTTTTTTTTGTAAAATCAACAGCGTGTAGATTAATAAGGAAACTGTGGTATTTATTGCTAAAATTAGTAGCAGCTGTTACATAAATAAATGAAGTTTCTAATAAATGAATGATCTCAGCTAATACTTAATGCAAATGGAATTTGTCGTGGGGTTTGTTCATAGCCTCACCGGAGTAATCTTCGGATGTGCTGTATACAGGAAACCTGTGTGTTTTGCTTCGAGCTTTTCATTTCTATCATGACTTCCTAAAATATCTGTTATCCACTAGAAACCCTTGCACATTGTACGCCAAGTTCGGTCGATAAATGCATCTCAAAGGCTTCTTCTAAACTTAATAACAGTTTTTGACTGAAAGGAATATCTACATCTGACAACAAAAATACGATTCTCAGGTATCTGGATTCCAGTTCTGCATAAAAGGAATTGCATTTCGGAGGGAGTTGATGAAAGCTTTGTCTCTCGTCTTCTTGAAGCAGAATTCTTCGTAGCAGGAGATACCCGTTAAGGTTTTGATTTCTGATGGTGCTGAGAGTTTGATAATAAGAAAAAATTATTGATCAATTTCATTGGTATTGCTCGTTATAAATGATAAAACCTTTTCACATTCACCCAATTTGTCAAGAGTTGGTTCACAGTCGGAAGCAATAAGAAAAAATATATATCTTCAGGCCTCTTTATCTGCTCCGACACAAACTACGTGACTTTTTTGCAAATGTATCCAGAGGAATATTATTATGCCAGTTGAAAGCAGCTCCAATTATGTCTCTGATCAATATGCACTACATGAAAGTTTCAATAATGGCAAATAGCCGTCTACGGGTGTTACATACTCCTTACACATGGTTATACACCGTATTCCGTGGATAGAGTTGACTAGGAGGCTACCTCTACACTTAAGAAGAGCCTTTGATTCAACGTAATGTTGACACCTACTAGCCAAAATTCGTGCTATGGTAAGACCGTCACGAGGTATCGGTGAGCGACACTAAATTCACCCATAAATTTCCCACCAAATACCTCAGGAGACTAGTTATTTAAGTAGTCCTTGAAATAAATAAAAATGGAAATGTCGAGTCCTTGAGAAATGCACGCAGAAGGATGTTTAATTCTTAGTCACTCAGAAAAGTCTTCCGAGGTTATAGGGACCAGACCTAATTCTAAGGTTCACTGCCGAGTTCCAAAGACGCACGGAGAATTTTTTCGTATACTGTCAATAGCAGCAGGTTATTTATTAATTTATTTGCACATTATGCCTTAATAGCGTGTCGTTGTTGTTGATGTCACGAATTGTAACACTTGGGAACAGTGTTAATTAAGACCTAGACGCTTTCCTAGCTGAGATTCAAAATCATTTCTCTTCTTTCTTTACAGTGTCGGTCAAGATACCAATTGCGGACCTGACATCGAAGAATCTCTTTCATTCTGTCCAGACCAAACTGGCAAGATCTCATGAATAATTACCAACACCAGCCAAAAAATATATCCCGCACTTTGACAAACTTTATTTCTTCAGCCTAAGCCTGCAATCCAAACTTCAAATACGCAAAAGACTTGCAGCAGCTCCCGTTCGCCATCCATATAGCCATTCCAACAGTATAAAATCTTCCAGTCTTTGGTATTTCTAAAAGTTATAACAGTAACTCCATGGACCAGAATAATATTTCATGTAACTAATAACATGCACCAACATAGCGAACATTTATATTGCCAGCAGTTAAATAAACATTCACATACTTTAAATTCATACACAGCGTGCAAGTGGATGCCGTCTGCAAATCTCATAGCAGTTCCAACAGCATCCAGTCTTCTACTTCTATCGTTAAAGGCATGGGCCAGCATAATATTTAATGCAACAATAATATGCACCGATATAGCGAAATTTTATTTTTCTTTCAGTGTATCTAATACCATCGATAATACAGGAGTAGGAGTCACGCTTACTGTCATCAAAGATTTGGGTGTTTTTGACCATATGTTATTACGTAACTTACTACAGAGAACGTTGTGAACGGAATTCACCATCACCAGTACTTGAAATACTGAGACTCGATGCACTTTGAAGTGCGATTAGATATATTCATTTTTTAAGATTTTCGTATCTCGTCCCCAACCTTCAGCCACATGTGTGAAGAAATTCTGTTTCTCATGCTAAAACACGTCTAAATAGCGCAAGTTTGGATACAAGCTTTTGTTGAGCTACCCAACACTACGAATGAATGAGTTAATATTCTCTCTTTGAACAAATGCAGTTTCTTTTATTAACAGCCATATTCAAACTGGCACAACAGCAAAATTCTTACGTATTCTTCAACATCTAATATGCTGATTATTCCAGTTTTTCTCAGTTAGGTGCTGTTCCGACCTTCTGTGTATCATACACTTCCAACATAAGACGCATTTTGTAAAGGCTTGATGGCGATGTCCGAAAATATAACAACAAAATCCTGAAATTTTGTTATCTTTGTAAATCGGTCAGCATCTCCTTCGATAAAAAGTTCTTCTCCTAGCCATAGGTAAAAGAACTGTCGCATGAAAAAACTCCCGTAGACGAATAAACAGGGCAGGACATCGTAAGTTTCCACGTACTCCACCTGTACTGACTATTTTCGCAAACAACGTGCTTTGTCGTGGTACGTCTACACAGCTCAGACAACGAATCATCTACTGCTTTCTCTTTCACATAACCTAAATGACGTTCATTAAGGCTATGCATCCCTGTATGGAACCACAATATACCGCAAAGATGGTTCAGCTGAGTTTCCTCGAGATTCTTTGGACCCTTTTCGATCTCGATCAGGATTTTTTTTTAGTATAACTGAGATTTCTTGCAACCAAAATGAACAAATAATTTCAGCACTCTTTTATTTAGCAAATTTGTAAAACAAAGGACATTCTATCTCTGGGTGTTATCAGATGTGGGACTCATCCTTTCCAGGACATTATAATTTCAAAGTAAACTTATTCTCTTGTGAATGACGTTATGGTTCATTGACTCTCATTTGAAATATAAACGTCGCATCTTACGTATTTCTGGTGCTCATCTTCTTCATGACAACTATCGTGTTCATGCAGAGCAGAGTCCCCAAACTTTTTTGTCTCGTGGACTACGTGCCAATTTTTCTGTTTCAAGTAGCCCCACGTCTTTCATATAATGAAGTTTTATAACTGCATCAATTTAAAATGTGTTTTTAATAGCTGATACAATGCTCCTCAGTTTCATAGGTTTAACTGCGGAGGCCTGGAGTGAAATTTTTTTTTTACAAATGTTAAGTTTTATACATCCCGCCTTAATGGAAGGGATGAGACTGATGCTGTACTAGTAAACTGTCAATATTTGGCTTCCGTCTAGTTAGGATTAAACACAAATGCTTGGTTATTGATAACCACTCTGTCTTTCTCTAACAAAAATCAAAACGTTTCTCACTGTAGTCCTTACAAGCAAGGAGGTGCGTTTCTCTGAAGCCAGAATTGTTGACATCCTTTTCTAATCTGAACCCTTAGTTTCTTATTTAGCGCTTTTTCTTGTAACATGACATCCGTTTCTTCGATACGTCTGTAGAGATTAACGATGCACTGTGGTATTTCCATAGTCGAAATATCCTCAAATCTAATTTCACAATCTGTGCGAAGAACATATGAATTTTGAATGTAGGTTGAACCGTTATCATTCTTGGAGTCTGTCGGTGACAAATTGTGAGACTGGGGAAACTCACGCTGTCCTACGTTTCGCTTCATTACTTTGAATCGAGCAAGAGAAGCTGAAATGATGGACTTTGTTTTTTGTCAGATTTTCACTGTCACTTCGTAACTGAAAATTAACCTCATTAAATTTAGTAAACAAATCCGTCAAATGACAAGTGTCTGGTTTCCACTTGATTAAATTTGCTTTTAGAATTGGACTTTTAGCAACTAAATGTTGTCGATGAATGACGCAGTGTACTGCAAACACCCCAGGTACATTTTGTTTACATGGCTTATAAAACCACGACAGCGCCGAAACATGGTAGATGCTCCATCTGCTGCCGCTGGTGATAAATTTTAATAAAGGGGTGGTTCTTTTTTCACAAAATAATGTTTCAAAACATTAAATATTGATTCAGCTTTAGCGTCTCTTATCACAGGTCTTGCGAAGAGTAGCTCTTCATGGATTTCTTCGTTTCTAACAAAACAAACTGGCCAAAACAAAATGACGCTTCTCTACTAGCTAAACGTGACTGATCCAGATGTAGGAAAAAATGGATTGTTTACTGATAATTACACAAAATGCATTCAATATTGTAATTCATTTCATCAACGCACCTTTTAACACTGTTATTGCTGAAATGAATCGTTTTGAGTGCATCACAAGCAGATTTGTGTAGAACACTTATTAAAACTTCTGCAGTGCCTGCCAAAATTAACTGGTACCCGATAGTATGCGCTTTTCCAGACTTTGCTCTAAGTAGTGAGATACCGTAAGACGCCTACAAACCATCGTAGTCTCTTCGTTACGGCGAAGCGAGTGTAATGACCATCCTTGGTCAGTTTTGAAGTTTGTCTTTCAGTATTTGGAAATATTTCATATCTTTACCTGTTTTATCAGGGAGACCTCTTCTCATACGATCTTCCATCTTGGATGCTTCATAACGTCATTGCTAAACACTTTGTTGCATAAAATACACATAGTTAATAATTCTTCCAGCAATAATTGAATGAAGCCATACGTCAGATAATGAACACTGAAATATCTTCATTTATTTTCAGACTCAGTTACGTTTAGTACAAGTTACCAGGGGGCAAAAAGTAACCTATTTATGTATATATGATACTCGTAAGTGAACCCGCTCAGTCTCAAGTAATTATCGGTGCATCTCTATGAAATAGAAGGAACTTCAAATGATAAAAAATAATTTACTAACCTCTCTCCAACAATTCCAAATAACGTTATATTGATTCACTTTCCCTTCCCTGTTCTAAAGGAGACAACCATGAGCTCCTGGGTTCTCGGCAGGTAAACGTCGGTCGAGTTCGGCCCGCTCATATTTTGTTTCCGGCCTCTGCCAGTCTCAGCAATTTAATATAGAACCTTTCTTAAGTAGCCACTGCAAAATTATTGTTGTGCCTTGTTTGGTTATGTCCCAAGTTAATTCATCTCATGACGAGTAAAGAAGCGGTTCCTAGCCCAGATGCTCTTTTCACTCCTAGTATCAAGAACGATCAAAACGACAGACACTTATGAATGTTCCTTATCGAAGCACAAGAAGTAATACTTTACTGAGTGAAGCCAGAAAAAATAACCGACACTATCGCTGAATGTTTGCAAGCATACGCGATCTTAGGCCTTATATTTCGGGTATAAAGGTTCTTAGTTTAAGTGTTATTTTAAGTGCATTATGTTACAGTATTAATAGTATACACATATATCAGTATTCCACATATAAAGTTAGAAACTATTGTGATCTGCAGTTAATAAAGTATTACTGTTATTGTCTACATAATTTTGTAAAAACATCGTAACCAACCATGAGCAGAAATGTTTCAGATGCTGTAGGAAAATTAGTTCTGGGGTTCTATGCAGCTGTTGTGACAGATGGTTACATTGGGGGGGGGGGGGGGGGAGGAGAGGGGTGGGATGCAGCTGCATGAGAAATGGGGAAGTAAATGAGTCTCTTTCATGGTATTGAAATATGTTTTCAAGGCTGAACTGGATAGTGCTCGGGAGGAACTGGAGGTTAAGAGGCGAGAAGGGTGAAGACAGGGACAGTGGTAGCAAGAACTGGGACCACAGACACAAAATAGTATGAGATGGTTTGATCATTGGCTACCTCAGTTAACTAAAGAAGAGACTCGAGTAGGTGTAAGTGGAGTTGATACTCATCAGACTTTCTCCGCAAAACCAAGTGTTTCAAATAGAAAACAAAATAGCTACTAAGAGAAAGTTCTGTTGTTAGATAACAGCCCTGAACCAGGTATAGACCAGATCTTGGAGGAAAAACTAGGTGACAGGTCCCAGGTTACAAGTTTTTTTCAAACCAAATGCATGTCTTATGCAAGTTATACAGGATTTATGATCATTCTGCATGGATTTTAGAAAGCAGGATCATGTTGTGATAGTGGGTGGAGCAGGAAACAATATCAGAGCTAACTATTGAATGTCACCTGTGAAGCATCAACGCCCCTATTTTATAGTCGATAATAACATTTTTTATTATTTTTTTAAATATGTGTTATCGTGAGAGACAAGTGTATTGTCAGAGAAATAGTTTGGTTTTACTCGTGCAGAAACAGTGTAACAGTATCTTCACAAGCCACAGAAAACAAACTGAAAACAATGATATCTTTTAATTATAATAACAATTGTCATTATCACTGATTATTTGTTGCATTCTTTCTTCTTGTTGGAGTAGCTATGATGATAGCAAGACGCACTTTGAGCTGCCGTCTATGATAAGGTATGGTATTTTTACTGTTATGTAAACTACCTATTGTAAATTACTGGAGAAAAATAGAGAATAATATTCCAGAATGAGATTTTCACTCTGCATTGGAGTGTGCGCCGATATGAAACTTCCTGGCAGATTAAAACTGTGTGCCGGACCGAGACTCGAACTCGGGACCTTTGCCTTTCGCGCGAGCAAGTGCTAATTCTGCAGGGTTCGCAGAAGAGCTTCTGTAAAGTTTGGAAGATAGGAGACGAGGTACTGGCAGAAGTAAAGCAGTGATGACGGGGAGTGAGTCGTGCTTGGGTTGCTCAGTTGGTAGAGCACGCCAGCACGGTAGCTCAGCGTGTTCGGTCAGAGGGTTAGCTGCCCTCTGTAATAAAAAAAAAACTGGGTGAATGGATCAATAATGAACTTCAACGGGCGTCAGGTAACGTCCGCCACGAACAATTGCAACGAACTGTAACGAACAGATTAAAAAAAAAAAAAAAAAAACGTTGGTAGAGCACTTACCCACGAAAGGCAAAGGTCCCGAGCTCGAGTCTCAGTCCGTCACACAGTTTTAATCTGCCAGGAAGTTTCAGAGAATAATATTATTCAAGTTAATCTCATATTTTCTGTAAGAATGTTACATATTTATCTGATTTTATTGACAAGAGTTATAGTTTTATTTCAGACTGAAAATGCTGAGAACAATTATTTAATGCTGATTAATGTTTTTCAAATCGAATTCAATCAGCTATTTTCATGTAATCGGAACAGATCGATTCTGTGATACACCGATGTTTATCTATCTGCCACCATTTAATGAAAGCTTTACGCGGCGAGTTTAAATTGCCGAATATTTCAAACACATGCAGTTGCAATTGTAAAAAGAATCCAGGTAAAGATAACTTGATTGTATATCAAAATCTACGCTATGAGAAACTATTTTGACTTCTACCATTCTTTGCCTGTTTCGGCGCATAGAACTTTCACAGCTAAAGCCCAGAAATATTTTCAGTAAAATTCGCTGACTCCAGTGTAGAGTGTCTCCGTGTTATAAAAGTGATGTGATATTGAAGAGTGAACTAAGTCTGTATGAAAGTAGTCAACGAACGTAGTTGCATAATTTTAAACAGATACACTTCTTTACAGGCAACATATGAAAACGGTTGTGTGTTTCAGTTTGGTTCACATTCACACTCATGTCATATTCTAGCTGGGTAATGCAGTAATTGAATGACAGTTTAGAACCGTAGACATGTTTAAATATTTATGTTAGACGCTGCTAAATTTGTGCATTCACAACACGGTTTAAAAGACAGCACACCTGACAGAAGTAGCATATGGCTTGGTTCCTGCTTTCATGCAGTATGATCACCCCCAATTAAAAAGATCAATGTCCAATGATTCAGCATTGAAAGAAATTAAGTTTAATGAGGAGCTCAGACACGCAGGTGCTAGAGATGTTAAAATATCAGCCAGCCGGATAGCCGAGCGGTTCTAGGCGCTACAGTCTGGAACTGCGCGACCGCTACGGTCGCAGGTTCGAATCCTGCGTCGGGCATAGATGCGTGTGGTGTCCTTAGGTTAGTTAGGTTTAAGTAGTTCTAAGTACTAGGGGACTGATGACCTCAGAAGTTAAGTCCCACAGTGCTCAGAGCCATTTGAACCATTTTTTTTAATATCAGGGTATGACAAATACAATCAAAAATAATGTTTGTATATTGCATTAGAGTATCAGGGGATTAAAAACCGAAGCTCTTTTTCGTTTAGAAGATTTAGAAACTAAGGATTGAATAAATGTGCTATGCCTGTCTGAAGATCATATAGTCACAAATATGGAAAAAGAAAATGTAGGTAGATATAAGCTTTCAGAATACGGGAAGTAGAGACACTATGGAGAGAGAAGGAGTTGAAAGATATGTTAAAATTTATTATAATATGAAAAATTTAGGAGCTAAAATTTTATGTGCCTGAGAGCTTAAATTGATTAATGGTATTCTCATAAGTGTAGCTATGTGTAAGTCCCCATTGGGATAGTTTCAGCTATTTCTGAAAATACTCATTTCCTTTTTTTGTGTTGTCTGTCAGACAGAGGGAGACAAATTATTGTTTTGTGGATTTCAGTGTAGATTTTCTGAAAGAGTCTGATAGAAAGAATAATCTTTAAGTATTAGTTGGTTCTTTCAATCTGACATTAGTTAACTTAGGTACTACAAAAAGAAGCTCACTGATGGATGTTTTTAAAGGCCGAGTTAAATTTAATCAAATACAAACTCTTCCTGGTCAGAATGGTGTTTCTGATTGTGATCCACAGCTAAATCCACATCAACACGCGCCTACATATTCCGCAAGGCACCATATGGTCTCGTATCTTCGTGGTCCCTACGCGAAATGTATCTTAGCGCCAATACGGTCGTTCAGCAGCCCGCTTCAAGTGCCGGTTCTCTAAACTCTCTCAGTAGTGTTCTTCGAAATGAATGTCTTCTTCCCTCCAGGGATTCCCATTTCAGAACCTGAAGCCTGTCCGCAACACTTAAATGCTTATGGAAACTACCTAACAAATATAGCAGCTCGCCTCTGAACTGTTTCAACATCATCTTTAATCTGACCTGGTGCGTATCCCAACACTCCTGCAGTACTCAAGAATAAATCGCACTAGCGCCCTATATGCGGTCTCCAATACAGATGAACTACACTTTTCTAAAATTCTCCCAATAAACCGAAGAAGCCCATTCGCCTACCATACCAAAATCCTAACATGCTCGTACCATTTCATATCGCTTCGCAACGTTACGCCGAAATATCTCAAAGACGTGATTGTCTGAAGCAGGACACTGTTAATGCTGTATGCGAACACCAAGTGTCTGTTTTTCCTATTCATCCTCATTAACGTAGACTTTTCTTCATTAAAAGTCAGCTGCCACGGACCTGGCTACCTACTTGCTTTCCACTCTTTCAGTTGTTTCTCTACGCCAGGGATGCTTGTTACTATATCATCCATAGTTACAGTATTCGACATATCTCCATACAGTAATGCTAAACAGTCCTCCAAAATAGTGCATTCCATTAACAATTTAACAACTGCAAAATTCAGGGTCACTTGCAAAAGTTAGACTGGGATGAGGTGTGCAGGAAGCTTGATGCTAATTTCGTAATAACTGTGTGAGCACATTTGAGAGCAGTTTTCAGAAGAAAAAGGTGAAATATAATTTTAAGAACTCATCTAAACAACCATGGCGTACTAAGGGGGTAGACTATACTGTATAGAGAAAAGGGAAATGTATCTTAATGCTAGAAGAAGTAATGGTCTAGAAACAAACATTAAAAAACTACTGCACTGTATTAAGAAAAATGGTTAAAAGTCCAGAAGTATGTGGATTATATCTGAGATTGACGCCTCTGCTACATCTACATCTACATCTACATGGATACCCCGCAAATCACACTTAAATGCCTGGCAGAGGGTTCATCTCCCCTTCACAATAATTCTCTATTGGCAAGACGCAATCATTACCTTCACTACGCGTAAACAAGGGCGAAGTCACTGATGACAGTGCCACTAAAGCAGAGCTATTAAACACGCTTTTCCGAAACTCCTTCACCAGGGAAGACGAAGTAAATATTCCTGAATCCCAATCAAGAACAAGTGTCAAGATGAGAAACATAGAAGTAGATATCCTCGCTGTAACAAAGCAGCTTAAATCACTTAATAAAGGCAAGGCCTCCGGTCCAGATTGTATACCAGACAGGTTCCTCTCAGAGTATGCTGATAAAATAGCTCCATATTTAGCAATTTTATACAACCACTCGCTCACAGAAAAATCTGTACCTAAAGACTGGATAATTGCTCAAGTGACACCAATACCCAAAAAGGGAAGTAGGAGTAATTCGCTGAATTACAGGCCTATATCACTAAAGTCGATTTGCAGTAGGGTTTTGGAACATATACTGTATTCGAACATTATGAAGTACCTCAAAGAAAACGATTTATTGACACATCGTCAGCACGGATTCAGAAAATATCGTTCTTGTAAAACACAACTAGCTCTTTATACTCATGAAGTAATAACTGTTATCGACAGAGGGTGTCAAATTGATTCCATATTTTTAGATTTCCAGAAGGCTTTCGACACCGTTCCTCACAAGCGTCTTCTAACCAAACTACGTGCCTACGGAATATCGCCTCAGTTGTGCGACTAGATTCGTGATATCCAGTAAGAGAGGTCACAGTTCGTAGTAGTAGACGGAAAGTCATCGAGTAAAACAGAAGTAATATCTGGCGTTCCCCAGGGAAGTGTTATAGGCCCTCTATTGTTCCTGATCTATATTAACGACATAGTAGACTATATGAGTAGCTGTCTTAGATTGTTTTCAGGTGATTCTGTCATTTATCGTCTGCTAAAGTCACCAGATGATCAAAACGACTTTAAAAATTATTTAGATTAGATATCTGTATACAAGTGTATAGTGGCAATTGACCCTGAATAAGGAAATGCGTGAAGTTGTTCACATGAGTACTAAAAGAAATCAGCTAAATTTCGATTACGCGATAAGTCACACAAATCTGAAGGCTGTAAATTCAACTAAATACTTAGGGATTACAATTACAAAAAACCTAAATTGGAACGATCACATAGATAATATTGTGGGTAGATCAAACCAAAGAATGCGATTCATTGGCCGAACACTTAGAAGGTGCAACAAAAAATGGCTCAAATGGCTCTGAGCACTATGGGACTCAACTGCTGAGGTCATTAGTCCCCTAGAACTTAGAACTAGTTAAACCTAACTAACCTAAGGACATCACACACATCCAGGCCCGAGGCAGGATTCGAACCTGCGACCGTAGCGGTCTCGCGGTTCCAGACTGCAGCGCCAGAACCGCGCGGCCACTTCTGCCGGTGGAAGGTGCAACAGGTCTACTAAAGATAGTGCTTACACCACGCTTGTCCACCCAATTCTAGAGTATTGCTGTGTGGTGTGGGATCAGCATCAGGTGGGACTGACGGATGACATAGAAAAGGTACAAAGAAGGGCAGCTCGTTTTGTATTATCGCGAATTAGGGCATATAGTGTCACAGACATGATACGTGGAGTGGCAATCATTAAAACAAAAGCGTTTTCGTTGCGACGGGACCGTCTCATGAAATTTCGATCACCAGTTTTCTCCTCCGATTGCGAAAACATTCTGTTGGTACCTACCTACACAGGGAGAAATGATCATCACGATAAAATAAAAGAAATAAGGGCTTGCACAGAAAAATTTAAGTGCTCGTTTCTCCTGCGTGCCGTTCGAGAGTGAAACGGTAGAGAGACATCTTGAAGGTGGTTCATTGAACCCTCTGTCAGGCACTTTATTGTGAATAGCAGAGTAATCACGTAGATGTAGATTCCAATCCGTGCGAGCTCTGGTTTCCCTTATTATATTATGACAATGTTTCTCTCTGAGTACGTCGGCGTCAACAAAATATTTTCACATTGGGAGGATTTATGCTGCTGCACTACTCCGAGAAAATTGACTTCTAACTTATTCATGTTGGCAGCTGTTCTCGATTCGAATTGTGGAATATTTACTTCGTCTTCTTTTGTGAAGGCATTTCGGAAGGCTGTGTTTAGTAACTATGCTTTGGCAACGTTGTCTTCGATAGTATCTCCATTGCTATCGCTCATAGAAGGCCTTGATTGTGTCTTGCCGCCCATGTACTTCACATACCACCAGAATCTCTTTGGATTTTCTGCCAGGTTTAGAGACAAAGTTTCGTTGTGGAAACTGTTATAGGCCTTTCGCATTGAATTCCGCTCTAAATCTCGAGCTTCTGTAAAAGATCGCCAATCTTTGAAATTTTTCTTTCAAATTTGACATGCTTATTTCGTTGTTTCTGCAACTGTGTTCTGACCTCCGTCGTTTGTTAATTTATATGGTATAGATCTGTTAATTGCTATCGATACTATTTTTTTTTTTAAATTCAAGCCACGTTTGGTGTACAATTCTTGAATAGGTGTATTTTTGTTTATTTTTGGAGGGTTTGGGTGTTACAGTATTCAAGCTCGCTACGAAAACTCTGCGTTGACTAATCCTTTTATCCGTTTTGATGCTTCTTATTACCTCACGATTATTTGTTGTTAGGAGGTCGAGGGTGTTCCACAACCGTTCACTGTTCGAGTGGGCTCATGAAATAACTGCTCGAAATAATTTTCAGAGAATGCATTTAGCACAATTTCGGATGATGTTTTATGCATTACTCAACATTTAAACATGTATTCTCGCCAACATATCGAGGGTAAATTAAAGTCACCACGAACTATAATTGTATGAGTCGGGTACGTGTTAGAAATTAAACTCAAATTTTCTTCGAACATTTCAGCAATTGTATCATGTGAAATGGGAGATGGGTAAAAGTATCCAATTATAATTTTTTTCCGGTGGCCAAGATGACCTCTGCCCAGGAAATATCTTCTCCAATTTCGGTACAAGATAAACTACTTCTAACAACAACAGATCGCCACGGCCAACTGTGTTTAACCTATCCTTTCGGAACACCGTTTGGTTCTTCGCAAAAACTTCGACCGAACTTATCTCTGCCTTTAGCCAGCTTTCAGTGCCTATAACGATTTGAGCATCAGTGCTTTCTATTAGCGCTTGGAGTTCTGATGCTTTCCGAACACAGCTACGACATTTTACAACTTTTATACCGATGGTTCCTGTACCTAAGTTCTTCCTGTGTTCGGCCTCAACCCTTTGAGACTCGAGCTCTTTTTGTGTTTCCCCGAGACCCTCTAACCCAAAAATCTGCCCAGTCCTCCCAACACAGCCCCTGCTGCCCGTGTAGCCGGCTCCTGCGTGTAGTTGACTCCTGACCTATTCAGCGGGACCCGAAAACCCAACCACCCTACATCGCAAGTTGAGGAATCTGCACCTACACGGTCGCAGAACCGTCTGAGCCTCTGATTCAGACCCTCCACTCGGCTCTGAGCCAGAGATCCGCTATGATGCAAATGGTGAGCTCTGCTTTCCTCTTGCAAGAAAGACTGGCAGCCTTTACCACTTCTGTTAGCCACTCGAAACCAGAGAGAATTTCGTCCTATTCAAATTTTTTAAAAAATGGAATGCTATTAAAAGGGAAACAGGGCAACCGAGAGCACAAGAAGACTGTATCTCTATCAATCTCAATGAAAAGTTTGTTAACGAAATGTTAGAAATAGAAAATGTTTTAATAATAATTTTTAAAGGGGTGTACGGAATATAGGATCCAGCTGTTCATTAAAAAATGCAATACTGAATACGGAAGAGGCTACACCTATAAAACTTGGTAAAATTCAAATTCAACCCAACCTCCCTACTAAAATTAGTAAAATAACAATTTCACTCAAAAGTAAAAGCTCACACAGAATTGATGGCATTTCCAATGGTGTACTAGGAGCTTGTTTCCACCAGGTAAGCAGGATTCTCAGTCCATATTTAGCATCTTACTGGAAAAGGAATGTTTCCTGATCGACTGAAATATGCTATTGTTTAACGCCTGCATAAGTAATGGGTAGGTCTGATTCCAACATGTACGAAAGAACAGATACCATCTTAGTAAATATATAGTTAAGGCTCACCGGCCACTTGACCATCTCCTTCTTCTGTGCGAAAGCACAAACAGTGCCCGAACTCTTACGGGAATCGGCAACGCGCCGCGAGTAATAAGTATAATGGGCGGGGGCACTACGAATGTAGTGCGGGACAATACGTTGAGAATGTGCGTTTCGCGGGAGGCGTGCCAGGGATAAATACCTACAGTCGCGCCATCCTCTGTGTCCTCGGTGGCTCCGATGGATAGAGCGTCTGCCATGTAAGCGGGAGATCCCGGCTCTGAACACTATGGGACTTAACAGCTATGGTCATCAGTCCCCTAGAACTTAGAACTACTTAAACCTAACTAACCTAAGGACATCACACAACACCCAGTCATCACGAGGTAGAGAAAATCCCTGACCCCGCCGGGAATCGAACCCGGGAACCCGGGAACCCGGGTGCGAGAAGGAGATCCCGGGTTCGAGTCCCGATGGGGCACACATTTTCATCTGTCCCCGTTGACGTATTTCAACGCCCGTAAGCAGCTAAGGGTGTTCATTTCACTGTAATTTCATTCTAACGAGCTGCTTGGTCACCTCCGAAAGAACAGATACCACCTTAGTAAATATATACGAAATTTTGCTAATGTTTCGCAAATAAAGTGGTAGTGTGACACCCAGACCAGATGAGAAAAGGACCCAGATCACAGGAAACTGTAAGAAATTATTTATTTACATAAAAAAAGCGACGTGAACGGTTTGATAATCTAAAGATAACAAAACTGGCTTGTAAGGTGGCGTCATTTTACAAACCGTGTTACATCCAATACGACAAAAGCCAGCCCCTTCAATGATAGGGAAGACAGGTTTGCGCTCGTTCAATAAAAGCATGTATGTGACTGACATTGTCCAGTACACTTAATTTATTGCATAATGTCTGCATGCTGGGTGACTGGGGAACAAGCAGAGGTGCGAAACTCGTGGTAGAACGGAAGGACACAGGGAGCTCACATATTCTTTCGGACAATAGGACGACACAGCCGCTCCCGGTGCTAATCTCGGGATGCCCGGGAGCTGAACCACCTGCAAAACGGGAACACGTGCCCGGCGGGCAGGCGTGAGAGGGCAGCTGGTCCACCAAAAACACGTTGCAAAGAACTTCCAGAAGCTTCGGTCTGGATTCTAAACTGGTCGGCGTTCTGAAACGAGCGCCTTCCGGAAAGATGATTCGTCACCCAAATTTTAGGGGAGAGAAGAGGCTTTGAGCTGGGAAAAAGCAGAAGAAAGTGAGAAGGCTGTAGTTCCCGGGGAGTGGAGGTGAGAGGTCGTTCCTTGAGTGTGGAGCTGCAGAGTCGTTGACGGGTAGTGGAGTTAGAGGGTGGTTTTGGGTCCACGGCAGTCGACGGACGTCTTCGGCTGTAATTTTGGTGAAGTACAATTTTACTATTATCTCGCTAAGGCGAGACGTTCTGGGGCTATAGCGTCTGATCGCTACCGTGATCTTGCTTATGCACCGGGTCGTAGGAAAGTAAATTTACATTGCTGAATCACGTGTTCTACTCCGTTCTGCACTGAGGTTTCACACTGTTAATTGAGACAGTAGTTCCTTCTTGCTGTTTAGTATAGCTGGGGACGTCAGTTACTCCTCGCCTAATCACAGATCGCGAATGCTTTATAGGGCAGAGCCAGACAGTTTAAGGGCCAATATTAATTCAGGGAGAACCTGAGAGTTGTAATTACGGCTTGGTGTTTTGAATTGTATTTATGATGAATAAATGTATTAAAATCACTGCATTTGTCATTTAGTAGATAGTATTTTCCTGTGCTAATTAATCTTGTCACTTATGTACACTTTATACATGTTTTAACTTACTCCTTAAAAGAGAACTGGATTTTGTCGGCTTAACATGACATTCAGTCGCATCCACAGGACACGATTAGGAAACAGTTAGGCTATCACACGACAACTGACTTAACTAATGGGAATAACGTACTCCTACTGGGGAACGTATAATTTGCAGGGCGGCCCCAGTCGCGTTAAAATATCCGTTGCGCAAATTATTACTTGTACGTGCTGACGGCAAGTCTCCGCCACCAACAGCTAGTAGCAGAAGAGGTAGAGGTACGTTAGAGTATCGTTACAGATCCCACTGAAGATGTCTTAGAGCAAAGGAAAGGCGAAACGAATCTGGGAAAAAAAAATTAAGTTGCAGCAAGACAAGGCGGTTTTATTTACAAAACAAGTAATTATTTGGAGTACTGAAATTCACAATTTTGTTGTCCCTGAAAGCTATTAGACAGGCAAACGGCAACAGCAACCGGCCATGAAGATGTGTGGGCAGGATCCACACAGTACCAGTCAAATTAATGTGAATATTTATTTAATGTCTATTCTGTACGACAAATTACCTGCGTTGTTGACGAAGTGTCGGCCCCAATAGCTGAGTGGTTAGCGTAACGCATTGCCGTACTACGGGCCCGGGTTCGATTCCATGCTGGGTCGGAGATTTTCTCCTCTCAGCGACTTGGTGTTGTGTTGTCTTCATCATCATTTCATCCCCATCCGGCGCGCAGGTCGGCCAATGTCGCGTCGAATGTAATAAGACCTCCACCAAGGCGGCCGGACCTGCCCGAAAGGGGACTCCCGGCCAATGACGCGAAGCACTCATTCATTGACGAAGTTACCTCTGTAGAAAGACAATGAACATGGATTATTCAAGACAGAGCACTGCTTCATTTTCTCTACCACATTCAACTGTGCCTAATTCAAACATTTTATGGGAGATAAGCTTTCCATTGCACACAATGCCCTACATATATACAACTATTTGTTTCGAGAATTATAAACCGGTTACAGGAAATTATTTTTCCATTTTGAACAGTAAGAATATAGGACATTCTTACCACAGGAAATTGCTACTGGATTCTCATTTAAGATTAACAAAAGTTTTTGTATCTCACTTACTGTTATTTCCATCGATGTGAGGCATAGGCAGGTATGTTCTGCATCTCGGGATGTAATTATAGTTGAAGAGCTCTATCTGTCACCTGTGATTATGATTGGTAGAAAAGATGTATCTCGATCACACGAGAAATGCATTCCATCCGCCATGCATTCTTCTTGTCGTCTAAATTATGTTGCCGGAATATGCAACAGATTTTCTACTTTCTCATATATTTTGAATCTCCCTGATCTCTCCAGTTCCTCCTCTGTCAGACACAATCGTCAGCACTGTGTCAGCATCCGCGCCAGTTTCTCAATGTTCGCTGCCGCTATGTTTGTTGGTTTTCGAGTCGAAAATGTGACTTCAGCAATAGTTTTCTTTCAATCACGAAAGATTTTCGCCAGTTCTAACGATATTTCAAGAATGAATCTTTCACTTTGCAGTGGAGTGTGCGTTTTTCTGAAACTTCCCAGCAGATTTCAACTGTATTTAAGACCGGACTGAAAGTGAATGAAATCTGGTGCCTTGCAAGTAAAATAACTCACGATGGACGAAGTAACTACGACATGGAGAGCAGACTGGAAAGTACAAAGACCGCATTCCTGGGCATGAGAAGTCTACTAGTAATAAGCGTTGGTCTTAATTTGAGGAAGAAATTTCTGAGAGGGCTCATTTGGAACCCAACATTGCATGGAAGTGGGAAAACCGGAAAAGAAGAGAGACGGTGCTTTCGCGAGGTGGCACTTTACAAGAAGGTTGAAACTTAGGTGTATTGACAAGGTATGAAATGTGGAGGTTGTCCACAGAACTGGCGTGAAGAGGAACATGTAGAAAGAATTGACAAGGAGAACGACATGTTGTAAGACATAGATAAAATTTTCATGCTATTAAAGTGAACTGTAGAGAAGAAAAACTGTAGGAAGACGGAGATTCGAATTTATCTAACATATGATTGTGGAGTGCTACACTGAGCTGAAGAAGAAGAGGAAACCTGTTTGTGCACGACTTCGTATCTTCTTATCCACCCAATGGCAGTAACGTGGCACTTATCTCCGTAACAGACTGTTACAATTTGTAGCAAAACTTGATAGGTGTCTTCCCATCCACTAAGTTCGACCTGTCATGACAAATCCTCTTCAGTATTTAGACATAAATCCTGCCTTTGAACGTTCTATGTACTCGGGTTATACTTTTCAATTAATTAGGGCTAATGTATGAAAGTCGTACTTCAGATTGTCTCAGTTTCCAGGTTCTAATTTGAAAAATATAGTGCGTAATTAACGAAAATACGGTCTTTGATTTTTTATGAGAGTACAAAATTAATTTGAGCCAAAATTTCTTACGGGCCCAAATCACTGCACACAACCTAGAAATATAATGCATAAGCTCCAAATGACGTATGTATGTAAGTCATAGTTGCTCTTTTATTACGTCACTGTAAATTTGATGGACCACGAATACTTCATTAATTTCGTTTTGAAAATGGATAAAGGCCGAAACGCGCCAGGTAACTGACAACATATTTGTGGTCTTAAAAAAATGGTTCAAATGGCTCTGAGCACTATGGGACTCAACTGCTGAGGTCATTAGTCCCCTAGAACTTAGAACTAGTTAAACCTAACTAACCTAAGGACATCACAAACATCCAGGCCCGAGGCAGGATTCGAACCTACGACCGTAGCGGTCTTGCGGTTCCAGACTGCAGCGCCTTTAACCGCACGGCCACTTCGGCCGGCCTTGTGGTCTTAGAAGACTCAATGCCGAGTAACTGACTCTGGTGGACTGTCGCATAGGTGCAAACTTTCGTGCATACAGAGCACATTTTTCATGGCCTGTTACGTTTCTATCCGAGTTAGGAAGCAGTTCTTGTAGCAAGGTAACATGTGGCGGATATATACAGCGTTTCAGAAAACTATAGTTTCACCGAGAAAGAAATTGTTGTTCATTTGCAAGTAGCGAATGAAAGTGGAGATTTGTTTTTGACATCTTCAGCCACTGCCCTGGTCGTCGACCACGCCAGTAGATGGCAGTGTCGTCAACTAACGACTTCTCGGAGCATCGGACGCTACAATTACGCAGGTGTTTAATTATTTTGTACTTAGTTTGAATTTATCCCACTATTTTAAATTTCTCCACTTTCCCTTGGGCTCCATTTACATCGTAAAGGACTGAAAAATCTGTATTCCAGCGGTGGCAGCAGAAACGCTAAGGCAAGACTGACTGAAATCCGGATAATCGGAAAATTTATTATATAGTATTGTTTTTTCTTCGACGATATAATGCATATATATTAGAGAAAAGTATGCCTGTGTGTGTGTATATTCTACATATCCTCCTACATTTCCCACACACTGCCCGAGCTCTGCAAGAAGTGCAGCGAGTTTCCTGGCCAGCATGATCTCCGGACTTTCTTCAATCGAGCAAGTGTGGGATATGATAGGACGAGAAATGACTCGTGCGAGTCGTCAACGAACATATCTTAGTCTTGCACGAACAGGTCGAGCGGGCGTGGCATAACGTATCCTAGGACAGTATTCGTCATCTGTACGATCGACTGGATACCAGAGTCAGCGTCTGCTTCGCCTCCAGTGAAGGCTACTCCACGCACTACTCGTAATATGAGTGATTCAGAATAAGTCGATGACTCATACCTCAGAACCTCTTGTGCTGTTGATCAGTAACTGTAATTGTTTCATGTACTCCGTATGCATTGGAGCAGTAATAAATCTTCAGTGAACTGGAAATCTCTAAAAGGTTGTGAAACGTCCCATTAGAAAAATTAGTGAATTACTGTGCAGGTAAACCCCTTACATTATTTGACTTTCAAACAGCTGAGCAAAACTGAACGTACTCAGACATTTCGCTCTTTACCTATTCTGATCATCTCTAAACTGACACACAATATTTTTAGCGCAGCGCAACCTGACTTTCAATAATCCCTACAGAAGAATAGCCCTAACTAACAATAACCTATACTTTTCATGAATCACTTACCTCACAAAAATGTTCGTTACTGGAACTACTGCAATACAGCGAGCGCCAATATGCCAGCTAAATAAAAGATTCTAACTACTGAAGGCACTAAGTACTGATAGGCATAGTTAGCAAATGAGAGATTTTGATAGAGAACAAACAATGTATTTACCTTAATAGTGTTCAAAATTCATAATGTATATATCAGTTCATGACATCCAGTCATACATATTTACTCTCTCTGATGGACACACGTCCAGATCATCCGCTCACAAAACTCCGCCATCTCCCCCCCCCCCCCACCCCCGCTGGCGGATCACCTCCAACTGCGCAACGCTACGCGCTGTTCACATCCAACTGCCCAACACTGCAATAGCAAATTCCAACAATACAAACCAGCCACAGACTGCACACAGCACAGTCAGTGATTTTCATACAGAGCGCTACATGACGTTACCGACATGAAAAACTAAACAGCCTACTTACAACTGTACAATTTTTTTTTCTGGGGTGTATACGTGACTTCTGTATATGTGGCGAGAGTCTTGCATAAAAAACCTCCTCCTAAACCACAGTGTCGATTTAGATTAAACGTGTAACAGATCTTAGTTACTATGTGGAAATAAAATTGGGAGTAAGAACGAGCAACTCCCTATAGTAATGGGGACGATAATGGCAAGAGAGAACAAGGGTGGTGGGGGTTAAGGAGGGAAAGATGGACAGAAAGGGACAGACACAGAAAAGAGGAGGAGAAGGTGGCGAACAAAGAGAGGGGAAGTTTCAAATGGCTCTAAGCACTATGGGACTTCACATCTGAGGTCATCAGTCCCCTAGTCTTAGAACTACTTAAACCTAACTGACCTAAGGACATCACACACATTCATGCCTGAGGCAGGATTCGAACCTGCGACTATAGCAGCAGCGCGGTTCTGGACTGAAGCACCTAGACCCGTCGGCCACAGCGGCCCGCGAGAAGGGGAGGACGAAATGGTAAAAGAAAGGAAATTTGATGATATGGATCGAGAATGGTGGAGGACGAGATGAGGAAATGTCCAGACACAGGGAGTGGGGATTTGACGAACAATGAGAGGGGATGGGAGACTGACAGAGAGAAGAGGATGAGGAAGTGGACAGAGAGAGAGGAGGAGGAAGAGACTGACTTGGAGTCGAAGAGAAGATTATCTTAGAGGGGCGGGAATGGGTAGGAAAGATGGACAGAGAGTATGTGGAGATGGTCAGACGAGGAGGAACAGATAGAGTAAGAGATGACTGTAATAAAAACCTACCCTTTCAACGCCGGGTAGTCAACTAATGAGACTATATAAACAAACAATTTTGGTGTGAGTGATGTCTCGATAGGGACTATTGAGATGGAAGGAAAAAAATCTCACACGAATGTTCGGTGCGACAGTCGCGCTTCGCAGACGCCGAACGTCGGAACTGCTTACCTGAAGCAGTGGGGGAGTGTAATCGTGTAGCGGGCGCTTCCTCTCCCTCTAACGAGCGAAGGTCAAAGGCCGAAAGGAAAGCAGGCAAGCGAGTGAGGCCGTGCGGCGGCGGTTGGACCCGGCCGGGTTGCCCGTCTCCCGGATAGCTGGCGAACGGTTATCGACTGGGCAGCGGCGTCGGTGGCGGCGCGATGTCCGCGGGACGGGTAGTAGCGGCGCGGCGCGGCGCGGGCCCCCGGCGCTGGAGCAGGGGATCTGGTGGCGGCGGCGGCGGCGGCGGCGGCGGCGGAGGCAGCCGAGCGTCCGCGAGCGCAGCCGGGCCCGCCAGATCGCGCCGCGCACACAGCGGCCAGCGCGCAGCGCGCCCACGGCAACGCCGCAGCACGCAAGCACGCCCGCACGCCACGGCCTGTCCTCTCGTCTCGCCTCGTCTCGTCTCCGGCACGCTCGTCGTGCGTCTCCCGCGCCGCGCCGCTGCCGCCGCCGCGTGCCGTGTCGTCGCGTCACGTCTTGCGAGGTGGTGGTGACGGTGATGCCGCCGCTGCTGTCGCTGCCGCCGCCGCCACCGGCGCCGCGCTCGCCGTGAAGGACGGGCCGACCGACGTGCACACCAATATTACCGGATCGCCTTACCTCTGCGCACAAAAGTTCCTCCGGGCGCCCGTAGATTCACCTAAAATAGCGGGGTGTAGTTTCTTTATGCCGGTGATTTCGACACTATCGACATCATTGCCGTATCACAGACCGCTCACCTTTCGAGATTTCCTTTAGGTTGTTCGGCCAGCTAAGAAGTAGCTGCTGACCGTGGACGCAAAGGCACAACGAGGCGCGGACACAACCAGAGACGTCTGGACGACACGTGAGCTTTGACGACTGAGGTCAGGAAGAGTGGAGATCTCTGACGGGGACATCCTCACCTGCCACGTCGTCTACGAGGGATGAACCACAGGCGATTCCATCTCTGCGTGGTGGCCAGCGACTCGCCGATCGGCACACCCGCAACATCGGCGACGGTGCCACACAGTATCCACGACACTGTTCGCAGCTGCATTCTGTGCGTGTGACTGCAGTGTGTCCGCTCCACACCCGCTGCCCGCGTGCTTACTGCTTTCCGTGCAGTTCTCTTCGCTCGGGTATGTTTGAAAGCCCGAAACAAAGGACTTGTAACTGTACGAACCACAGAAACTACTGTGCAGACTGTTTCTTCTGACACTCACTCTTCATTTTTGGTACGAAACTTTCAGCGGAACAGAAGAGGAACTAGCGGAAAGCGCGGTAGAACTATGCGCGTCTGCCACAAAGTAATCGACACGATTTCCACGACGGACTCCCCCTGTACTACTTGAAGAAGTTTACTGTTCCACGAGGAAAAGTTACATCTCCCTCGCCCCGTTCCTCCACTTAGTGTTCTGTGCTACTGTCTAGACGCATAACTCCATCTACCTATTCGTATGATTCTCGCATCGACAGAGTGGTAGAGTATTAGCCCAGATTCTATCGGATAGTGTACGCAGGCTGTTGGGACTATCGTAATTCGTTCATTCTATGCTCTCCGTATACCAGAAATATGCCTGGACTTTTATCAATCTCTTCTGCAACGGTGCCAAAATTTTGCGACAGCAAATTTCCCGCAGTTCTAAATCTTTTGTTGGTTGCAATATCGAATCCTTAACCGTGTCCGTTTTAATATTGTTTCTGGCCTGCCGTGGCTTTCCTCTTTAATACGCCAGTTGCTTTTCAAAGTCAGACAACTGTTGATTGTCTTAGAACAAAATTCAAAGTAAACTTTTAATTTCGGAATCCATCAATCGTGTAACATTTTCTGTTTCGTGAAAAAGTTGCGTTGTATCGAAGTTCTGAATTCCGTTTTACTCTTTTTCGCCTACTGCACCAGATTAATGTCTTCCAGGAACTGCGTCTCATTTCCGTACGATAAATTTCAGCCCCTGTTAAGTTTCAATTAGTGCGTTTTGCTGAGTTATGTTTGCTTCTGATAGAGTTCTTTAATTCTAGGGACATCTGAAAATATCTTTAACTTAATATTTAATTAGCTCTAATAGACCTTACGACGAACTACATTTAATGCAGTACACCTCGTTATTGAACAGAAATTTCATATACTAGAACAATTTACATGTTTTATGTGTGCGTTTGAAGGATGTTCTGTTTGCGCCTCGCAGTTTCCAGCGTAGGTTGCTGTCCCTTCTGTATTGACGTAGTTTCCCCGTAATTCTCTGAGTACCTATGGAAGCCTCTGAAACCTTTGTGCCAAGAATGCGATTTTCAGTGACGGCGTTGTGATGAAAATAGAATGAAATTTTTGATGAGATACTTGATCAAAACAAAAGAATATTTATATTTATTTATGAAAAAAATTTATAATGTTTGTAAAAATTAATAATCTGTTCTGTAGTCCACGTCGCTCTACCATTTACAAATAAAGTTACGGGGCCACATAGAATAAATGCGCACATAGAAACGAATTTAATTCAGACAGTGATTCTTATGTCGATTGCCTAAATACATAACAAATTAATTTGCCACCGTTAGTGCAGCTGTGGTTACGTGCCAACTGAAATTGTTTAAAAAACTTGTGAATTTTCGGCGGTATTAATAAGTTATTCTAAATGTGTCCTGATACATGGAAGCTTTAAGGAGAAACGGATAATAGGTAGAGAGAACCTGTGATGAAAATCAGTCGTTAGTACATTTTTAGAAGGGACGTGCGAGATATACTACTACATAATTTAGTGATTAACGAAACAGAGGTGCTCAAATGTTTACGGGTTTGGTAAGCTGGCTAATTTACAGTTAGAATGGAATCGTTTTAAGACGAAGCGGATTATTTTGCGCCGTTGTGGAGAGCTTTATACTGTAATCCGGTACTAGTAGTATATGAATAGTGCTGAGAACCTTTCTAGAGATATTCGAATGAATTGTGGTGGTGACATAGTTAACTGCTGTTTAAGAGGCGTAGTTCTCTCGTTTAAAAGTGTACTTTTACATGTCACCGAGTGCAACAGCCTGCGTATAAGAGAAGTTACTAAGAAGGAGAACGTTTGAAGAAACGTTGCTAGAAAAGCTTCAGAGTGTTTAATAAGACAATGAGAAAACTTACCGCGAAACAGATTTGTATTAATTAAAATCTTAACAATTCTGATGTGAGAAATTCATTTGGGTATATTTTAAGAAGATATCGTGACTGAGACTGACGTGAAACCTTCGTTTGGATTCACAGGTTTCTGTGTTGCTTCGATATCTCTTAGATGACAGTGTATGTTGACGTTGGTCTCTTTCTTAGAATTCAAAGTGTGCTACTGCTTTGTGGATTGCATTTTCTCGACTAAAAGTTACTGATTTATGAGCATATAACAGATCGTCTTCCAAATAAAACGAGAATACACTTGGGTGATACGTTCTGCACGGGGAGCTTTGTTTTGTTAGCGGCGTGACGCGAGAAAGTCGGAAGCTTCGGAGCTCACTCCTACAGCGGTAGAGGATCGGCGCAGAGTCGATTCCCACGTCCGGCGGGGAGGAAGACGCGTCAGCAAAATCTCGTCCGAGGCGCTCGTGGAGGGGGGGCTGTGGCAGAGCGCCTTGCGCCGGCGGGCCCTGTCGGACGCCGGTGGTTTCGGCGGCGTCGACGTTGTAATCTTCGAGGGTGGCGAAGACGGCGGCGTCCGTAGGAGCGACGGCTTCGGCGACGGCGTCGGCGACGGCGGCAAGGCAGCGGCCTCGGGCTCGGAGACATGGCGTAGGGCGATGGCGTCTGCCAAGCGCCTGGTGCTGTCGCTGCGCGGGCGCAAGCAGGCGGGGGGCGGCGGCGCCGGGGGCGGCAGCGGCGGGGGCGGCCCGGGGGCGGCGGCCGAGCCCGGCTCGTCGAGCAGCACGCGCCTCGTGCCCGCCGCCGGCGCCTCCTGCCACGAGCTCGACGAGATCGCCGTCGTGTCCACCAACGCCGACCCGTGCCACGTCAAGTATGGCAGCGGCTCCCTCACCGCCGTCAACGGCCCCCGCCTCGTGCCAGGTAACGCCGGCAACAGGTGGCCCGCACCGCGCTGCCTCGCCGCGCCACACCGCCTTGCTAACCACATAAGCTTCCTGGGCGGGGGGCAGGGCTCGAGCTACTAGCTCACATCAGCTTACCTACAGCACACAGGCCCTACGTCTTCCTGTACATATACACGCGCCTGAGAGGCTGATTCCGTACCTTATCAAATATCAACAAAAGCACAATGGAACCAATCACTAATCTTCATGTTCTTTATTTACGATGCGTTTCGTAAATCTTACTGCCTCATCAGGGAGCAGAACAGATTTCTAGTTCAGGTGCATTGCTCCCAGGTGCATTGCAACCATACCGGAATATCTGCTCTTAGGAGGTGGAGGACAGGAAGTGCGGGGTGGATGGGCAGCTATAGTGTAATTAATAAATAGATACATGTGTCATAGTTATGTAATTTGTTAACATCGAGTACAGATTTAAGTGTCAGGAAGTCGTTTCTGAAAGTATTTGTATGGAGTGTAGCCATGTATGGAAGTGAAACGTGGACGATAAATAGTTTCGACAAGAAGATAGAAGCTTTCTAAATGAGGTACTACAGAAGAATGCAGTAGATTAGATGGGTAGATCACATAAATAATGAGGAGGTATTAAATATAATTGGGGAGAAGAGGAGTTTGTGGCACAAGTTGACTAGAAGAAGCGATCGGTTGGTAGGACATGTTCTGAGACATCAAGGGATCACCAATTTAGTACTGAAGGGCAGCGTGGAGGGTAAAAATCGTAGAGGGAGACCAAGAGATGAATACACTAAGCAGATTCAGGAGGATGTAGGCTGCAGTAGGTACTGGGAGATGAAGAAGCTTGCACAGGATAGAGTAGCATGGAGAGCTTCATCAAACCAGTCTCAGGACTGAAGACCACAACAACAACAGTTATGTATGTTCTGTATTATTACCTAGTTTCACTCACCATACTCGATCTTCCTCAAATATTCATTGCTGTGGTGGCTTTCTTCAGATCCAATTCACACAATGTTGCTTTTGGAGATGGTACCGCCCAGTACTTTGAATATTCCTTGTGTTGCCGCCTGAGAAATGTTTATAATCTAAGGACGCTTGCGCCTGCCTGTCGAATCTAGCCAATACATCAAATAATACGCGTCCTGCAGCGATCTGTACAACAAAATTTCAGAGGTGCAGGGAGATTATCCCGGCATTTCGTACAGGGGACGCGTGGGCTCCACTAGATACTTGTGCAGTAATAACTCATTATGATTTCTTAGCATTACTACCTTTATTTCGGTGGTCGGAGTGGTGACACATTCTCTGCGTATCCAGTAATGCGGGCAACTGGTGAGTTATGCTTGGGGATCATATCAACCTGTACCGCATCAAAAACAGCCTGAACATGACGCAATGAAGCGTTGAAACTGGTAGCGACAAAACAAAACAAAATCATAAGGACGGCTCTATGTTCTATTTCTTTTCTTTTTCGTCATAATAGTAAACGGCAGTCGTCCCAGAGACCTCCACTAGTCTTCACGTTCTTCATTTACGATGCGTTTCCCTCATCAGGTGGCAGATCAGATGTCTAGTTCAGGTGCATTGCTCCCGGGAAACCAACCATACGGGAATATCTGCTCTTAGGAGGTGGAGGACAGGGGGTGCGGGCTGGATGGGCAGCGATAGTGTAATTAATATACAGATACAAGTGCCGTAGTTATGTATGACTTTTATTATTACCTAGTTTCACTCACCAGTCAATACCTTCGTTGCGCAGTGCCGATGGTACTGTTACCGACGACTGTGCCGCTAAAGCGGAGTTATTGAACGCAGTTTTCCGAAATTCCTTCTCCAGGGAAGACGAATGGAATGTTCCAGAATTTGAAACACGAGCAGCTGCTAGCATGAGTTTCTTAGAGGTAGATACCTTAGGGGTTGCGAAGCAACTCAAATCGCTTGATACGGGCAAGTCTTCGGGTCCACATTGTATACCGATTAGGTTCCTTTCAGATTACACTGATACAATAGCTCCCTACTTAGCAATCATATACAACCGCTCGCTCACCGAGAGATCTGTACCTACAGATTGGAAAATTACGCAGGTTGCACCAGTGTTTAAGAAGGGTAGTAGGAGTAATCCGTCGAACTACAGACCTATATCATTGACGTCGGTCTGCAGTAGAGTTTTGGAGCATATACTGTATTCAAACATTATGAATCGCCTCGAAGGGAACGATCTATTGATACGTAATCAGCATGGAGTCAGAAAACATAGTTCTTGTGCAACGCACCTAGTTCTTTATTCGCACGACGTAATGGCCGTTATAGACAGGGGATCTAAAGTTGATTCCGTATTTGTAGATTTCCGGAAAGCTTTTGACACCGTTCCTCACAAGCGACTTCTAATCAAGCTGCGGGCCTATGGGATATCGTCTCAGTTGTGCGACTGGATTCGTGATTTCCTGTCAGGAAGGTCGCAGTTCGTAGTAATAGACGGCAAATCATCGAGTAAAGCTGAAGTGATATCAGGTGTTCCCCAGGGAAGCTTCCTGGGACCTCTGCTGTTCCTGATCTATATAAATGACCTGAGTGACAATCTGAGCAGTTCTCTTAGGTTGTTCGCAGATGGTGCTGTAATTTACCGTCTAGTAAGGTCATCCGAAGACCAGTATCAGTTGCAAAGCGATTTAGAAAAGATTGCTGAGTGGTGTGGCAGGTGGCAGTTCACGCTAAATAACGAAAAGTGTGAGGTGATCCACATGAGTTCCAAAAGAAATCCGTTGGAATTCGATTACTCGACAAATAGTACAATTCTCAAGGCTGTCAATTCAACTAAGTACCTGGGTGTTAAAATTACGAACAACATCTGTGGGAGAGACCTTATAGATAATATTGTGGGGAAGGCGAGCCAAAGGTTGCGTTTCATTGGCAGGATACTTAGAAGATGCAAAAAGTCCACTAAAGCGACAGCTTACACTACACTCGTTCGTCCTCTGTTAGAATATTGGTGCGCGGTGTGGGATCCTTACCAGGTGGGATTGACGGAAGACATCGAAAGGGTGCAGAAAAGGGCAGCTCGTTTTGTATTACCACGTAATAGGGGAGAGAGTGTGGCAGATATGATACGCGAGTTGGGATGGAAGTCATTAAAGCAAAGACGTTTTTCGTCGCGGCGAGATCTATTTACGAAATTTCAGTCACCAACTTTCTCTTCCGAATGCGAAAATATTATGTTGAGCCCAACCTACGTAGGTAGGAATGATCATCAAAATAAAATAAGAGAAATCAGAGCTCGAACAGAAAGGTTTAGGTGTTCGTCTTTCCCGCGCGCTGTTCGGGAGTGGAATGGTAGGGAGATAGTATGATTGTGGTTCGATGAACCCTCTTCCAAGCACTTAAATGTGAATTGCAGAGTAATCACGTAGATGTAGATGTAGATCAGGGGCAGTTCAGATTTCTAATTCAGGTGCATTGCTCCTGGGAAACCAACCATACCGGAATATCTGCTCTTAGGAGGTCGAGGACGGGGAATGCGGGGTGGATGGGCAACGATAACGTAATTAATATACAGATACAAGTGCCATAGTTATGTATGATTTGTATTATTACCTAGTTTCATTTACCAGACGTGATCTTCCTCAAATATTCTATGCTGTGGTGGCATTCTGCAGATTGAATTCACACAATGTTGCTTTTGGAGATGGTGCGGACCAGGACTTTGAATATTTATTGTATTGCCACTTGAGAAATAGTTATTATCTGAGGACGCTTGCGCCTGCCTGTCGGATCTAGCCAATACATCAAATAATAAGCGTCCTGCAGCGATCTGTACAATAAAATTTCAGAGGTGCAGGGACATTTTTCCGGCATTTCGTATAGGGGACGAATGTGCTCCACTAGATGCTTGTGGAGAAATAAGTCATTACGATTTATTCGATTTGTTAGCATAATTACCTTTATTTCGGTGGTTGGAGTGCTGACACATTATCTGCGTATCTAGCAATGCTGGCAACTGATGATTTATGCTTGGGGATCATACCGACCTGTTCGGCATCAAAAACAGCCTGAAGATGATGAAATGAAGCGTTCAAACTGGTAGCAACAAAATAAAATAAAATCATAACGACGGCTGTAGATTTTTTTGTTTTTTTCGCCACGATAGTAAACGGCCGTCGTCCCAGCGACCTCCTTCTAAAAGGATGGACATGCAAAAAATATATAAAAGTGGCGGGGTTATTTCATCCAGTCGAGAGGCTATACTACCTAGTGCATTTCTATGTCAAAACCACAAGCATTTGCCACAGGCAAACCTTTCTCGTCCTTTTGTACCCACACGCACTTCGCGAAACCATGTAGCGCGGTGCTAGCTAGCCCTTATCGAGAGGCACAGCCTGTTACGCTTTTTACTGCTTGTTCCAAATCTTCCTTGGATCATGAAGCACTTGACTTTTTCCTTCTGCATTACGGCCCATCCAAACGAAACCAAGAAAACTTGTTCTCTAGGATTTTGCAGTAAAACAGCAGTTAAACAAATAAATTGATTAAGCGGAAATAGCTCCAAATCTACGGCGCCAAACAGATCCATGTGCGGAAATTTCGAAAGACGTGCCAAATCATACCTTTTTGGGAAGAGCCAGCATTATCTGCTGGCACACATGCTGCGTAACCTTTGTTCTTATACACGTAACAAACAATGAAAGTTTAAAATTTCACGATATTGTCCATGGTAGAATGTAACTTGTTAGGCTGTAAAGTTTAACTATGGCAATAATCCGTCAAAATTCTATTACAGAAAGTTTGTTGTTTTGTCCTGTTGATAATGTAACAGAAAACACCGTTACTGCAACTAGATGCGGCAACGCAGATTGACACACACTGAAGGTAAAAAGATCTTGACTCTGTGAGATGTTAACACACTGTTGAAACACTTCTTATGTCAGGCGCATCAGCCCCTTGAACGAAATGACCCCATTGTACTCTATTGTATCTTTGTAATCCTTACGCGAAATTCAGTTATCAAAATGTAAACACGTAACAAAGGCTAGTGCAACAACCTTCAAACGGGGCATGTACCGGTACAACGTGACACGGCGGCCACCCTGCCATCGATTCGGGAACAGCCGCCCATCCTTGCACTGAGTGAACCCATACACAAGGTGCATACCTGTCAATTCTTCATCACCGAATCCATCCAAACAGCTGTGTACCACTGTTTACGTACAAATAACACTGCCGAAAGAGTAAATACGAGCTCTACTGTTTTCAAAGTGAGTGTTACTGCTTTTAGCAGGAACTACCGTGAGTAAATGGAACATGTGAGTTCATAAACAGGACACATAGTACACATCGCCGATAGCTACGCCACTGTAAATCTGTTTTAGTCTAGTATCGATAAGAGATTAACAACGTTAAGAAATTCAAAGAGATGTTACTGAGGTGACAAAAGTCATGCGGTACCTCTTAATATCGTGTCGGACCTCTTTAGCCCAGCGTAGTGTACCATCTCGAGGTTGCATGGATTCAACAAGTCATTGGAAGCCCCTCTAGAAGTAATGGGCCATGCTGCCTTTATAGTCGTCCTATGTGTTGCCGGTCCGGGATTTTGTGCATGACTAACCTCTCGATTGGGTCCCATAATTCTCAGTTGGGATTCCTGTCAGGCGATCTGGGTGGCAAATCATTCGCTCGAATTGTCCAGAATGTTCTACAGACCAATTTCGAACAATGGTTGTAGCCCCAGCGACATGGCGCATTGTCATCCATAAAAATTCTTTGGTTGTTTGGGAACAAACAGTCCATGAATCACTGAAAATGGTCTACACCAGTCAATAATCGGTGCAGCTGGACCGGAGGGCACAGTCCATTCCATGTAAACACAGTCCACACCATTATGGAGTAGCCACAGCTTGCTCAGTTCCTTATTAATAACTTCGGGCCATGGCTTCGAGAGGCCAGCGCCACACTCGAATCTTGCCATCAGCTCTTACCAACTGAAATCAACAGTCGTCTGACCAAGCCACGGCTTTTCAGTCGTGTAAGGCCCAACCGATATGTCACTAGCCCAGTGATGTTAGCACAGGCACTCGCGTCGGTTGTCTGCTTCCAAAGACCATTAACGACAAAATTTCACCGCGCTGTCATAACGTGTACGTTCTTCGTTGATTTCTGAGTTTATTTCAGAACTCCATGCAAACATCGCTGCTCTCTAAGTGAAGGCCGTCGGCCACTTCGTTGTCCGTGGTGAGAGGTAACGTCTGAAATTATATACTCGCGGCCTACTCTTGGCACTGTGGACCTCGGAATAGTGCATTCCATAATAATTTCCGAAGTGGAATGTCCCATGCGTCTAGCTCCAACTACCATGTCGCGTTCAGAGTCTGTTCATTCCCCTCCTGCAGTCGTATCATGACAGACACCTTTTCATATCAATCGCCTGAGTAGAAATGATAGCTCCGCCAAGAGAATGCCCTTTTATATCGTGTACAGGCAATGCTATTGCCATCTGTGCGTATGCATATCGCTGTACCATTACTTGTCGTCTCAGTGTACTCTCTCTGTAACGAGCCGCTCTAGTGCCCTACACGAAAATATCCCTTAAAAATCCCCGAAATTTTGTTGGCGGGGTTCGACATCACCCTGTATAACGTTTCTTGCAGTCTCGTATCAGGCACAATAAACGAGGCGCTATAAACGAGCGATTCGCAAGCGTCGAGCACAGTGTGATTTCGTTGAGTGTTAGGTAGGTGCCTTAACTGTTTATCGATATACTCGTATAGTTCCGAGGAAGGAGATTTAGCTACCTGCCAGGTTACTTTCCCAGACATAGTCGCATACAGAGCGTAATGACATTTTTGAGTACAGACACTCGCGAAAAGCACGAGATTCTCAAACATAAAAGTTTACTTCAATGAATACTTGCAAATACTTTAACAGTTATATCTATTTAGACTGACTTGTCATTATCAACAGCCCGTAAAAACTTCTTAGCCAACGACTTCGTCAATACGTGCTAGGTATCAACGTTTCTAAAAGCCTCCTATTGGAGGACTAATACAGACATAGAGTTATTCAAAGGATATTGATAACGACCAAGCACTCAACCCGTATAGATGATGAAAAATATACGTTAACATTGACTTAAAAATAGTTTGGTCACTCACGCTCACTGCCAGCGATGCTTCACATATGAACAATTCATCTGCTAAAATTCACCGACTAGCCCTATAATTTCTCAGCGAAAGAAATCACGTGAAAGCTTGCAACGTGTGCGAAAACAGGTTTCCATGGCCATAGTCAAATTCAGTAAATTTCTTAATAAAGACAATTATCCTCCTGAATTCGTTCGCTACCGCAGTGAATTCTTATGAGTATTGCCGCCAAGATTAGTAATTAATACTTTTGATTTATTATGATGTTTCAGCTACTGCCATCATCATATTTATATTTGAAGTTACACAAGAATGTTGCATTTACGTGACTAGTAGACAAAAGTAAAAATTTAACCAACAATACTTTTATTTCGTAAAGGAATTTTCAGTATCAGTTGCTGCAAAACACAGAATAACTTTTAGACTCTTTGAGTCAGTTCGATAAGAACATCATTGAACATTGTTTTTGACTCGATAGCAGGAGCTGGGAAGTGTAAATTCACATCTCTTACTGACACTTTTACTTTCAGTTCAATTCGTGTTGCTTGGTGTCGGTCTGTGTGGGTATAACAGTACACACAAGTATCATTTTCCACCTGCGGTGACCAGTGGTGCTTGAAAAATTACCAAAGTGACAATGGAAGTCGCAAAATGTACTGAACGCTGTACTGGCTGAGCAGTAAATGTGTTGATCAACAAAGCGGTATGATCAAAAGGATAGATACCCAAACAAAGAAGCTCACGCCCTTGACACACTGTTCTCCCTACAAAGGTAGTATGGTGAACCACGTCGTACTTCAGATGACAGCAGACGCTGTAGTCGTTCGAGGGAACCGCTGTACCTGAATTCATACCATTGCGTTCTCCGATACATTTGTCTAAGAGTACAGTAAAAAAGATGGAAACTGGAAATGCATGAATATAAGTTATTAGAAACGCGTGCATAGTGTCTCTCGATACCAATGTAAAACATTACCCCTACTGCATTTTATATTCTTACCTGCGTTTTTATATCGCTTATTTTGTAGTCTTTTTTATGTTGTCTTTTGCGATAGTTATTTATTACTCGGCTTAACCATTACTCTGAGTAACCAAAACGATATAGCAAGTGTTGTGCCGTGCGTCCATACAGAACGGTCGAGGCACGTAACACGCGGCCACCGCCTTTCCGAGCACTGTGTGCCAACACTCCTGTGGCAGCAGCGTGGCAAACTGCGAAGAGCTCACGTTGGGGGCGCCACAAAAGATGCAGCAGTCATACCGCTGGAGTCAACGGAGCCAATCAGGATGCAGCCCCTCGTCATTAAGTCGCGTAGTCGCAGCCCGGAAGGGGAGTAGTCTATTGGGCCTCCTGGAGTACGGAGCAGGTCTCCTCTCAGTCGCGACGCTTTTGCTGTGATAGTGTTTACGGGAGATGAACTTCGGCTACAGACATGAAGACGAGTGATTAAACTGAGTTATATTTCTCCTTGAAACTTCCTGGCAGATTAAAACCGTGTGCCCGACCGAGACTCGAACTCGGGACCTTTGCCTTTCGCGGGCAGGTGCTCTACCAACTGGGCTACCGAAGCACGACTCACGCCCGGTACTCACAGCTTTACTTCTGCCAGTACCTCGTCTCCTACCTTCCAAACTTTACAGAAGCTCTCCTGCGAACCTTGCAGAACTAGCACTCCTGAAAGAAAGGATATTGCGGAGACATGGTTTAGCCACAGCCTGGGGGATGTTTCCAGAATAAGATTTTCACTCTGCAGCGGAGTGTGCGCTGATATGAAACTTCCTGGCTTTCAGAAAAAATCTTCAAGTTGTAGTTAATTCTGACTTTCGATCTGGTAGTTTGTACCTGGGGCGCAGCAACTAACCATTCTACATAGGTCACTATGATAGCCAGTCAGTGGCCTACTCGAGATTCATATTATGTTGCTGTTATTAAATCATCAAATATTTCATCAGCTTTTTAAAAGTTTCTTTTTATCGTCAACATGTAGACAGAATGCGACTATAGGGATATTACGAAAGGCAAATGTAACGTCCTCTTGCACTTCGATCAGTTTGGGCCTCATGCCTTATTTCACATTCCTGCTGTGATGTGCCCACCGAATCATATGCACGCACAGAATAAAATATCCAAACAAAATCAGAAAAACTGCAAGGCATTGATTTAAGAGGTTGTAGTTTTCTTTACAACGTGAATGAATCACCGTGTAAGCAAATCGATCTATTTTATTTTCCTTTTTTGTACGAATGGCTATGTCCGCTTAAACCGGTTCTTTCCACGTTAACTGATGAGATTGCCACTATAAAACACAATGATCGTTGTGCGGCTTTCTTTTGAATTAAATATTTAACTGTTAGGATATCGTCAACATTAAAGCCCAGAAAAATACACTCAATTGTGAGCGCTTCTCCAGGACTCTCCAGTTCATGGGCTACTACGTAACGTAATCATATCATCTGATGATTGCTTGGTAATATGTGGAAATACATAATGGTACCACTTGTGTGATCTGAGGCAGGAATACATATAAAAGTGATGAGACTATCTTCTCCCAGCTGCCGTTGTGACTATTTCATACATTGTACGTATGTTCATATGACTCTGACTATTGAATGAAATTTTCTTCTGTCTAGTATTTTGTGCACTTTCAATCTATGTTCTGCAGCCTTTCTGTAGCATTTGGTAACAGCGTATGGATGAAGCTAGACCTACAAATTCTATTTTAATGAACTAAATCTGCCGTTGTTTTCTTCAGTCTCATTTGCTATGTTACTTTATTGTGACATGTACGTTATATTGCAGTGAAAGTCCTACACAAAAGCAAAAGTAATTTCATGCTTGCCCCTGAGCTGTATGATGTAGCAGGTAAGAGGTAAACGTGCTTTTAGATGGTCTGCAAATGTCGCTGTCAACTATAAGCAATCGTTATCGACTTAAGGCAGTAGTTGTAACCGGACAGGTCTTCGCAAAAGCCAGGCAAATGAAAAGTTTGGATAGAAGTAGGTTATTCATCTTGAGCTGACTGCAGTCTAATTTAAAAGAATTCACCAGACGATTTTCGCTTTTATTTATAAAGCATCTTCCGTGGTTATTGCTGTTTATTTACATATTCTGCTCCGTCCCTCCTTGCTAGCAGTGGTTGGTGTCGAAAGTCTTCATTTCACATCTGCACTGTGCAGTCTGTCAGGCATTCTGCAGTATTTCCTGCGCTGCACTGTTTACAGTTCACTTTCTTAAACTGATTCTCATTCTGCACTGCCACACTGTGGATTGTAAGCAGTGTTGCGCAGTAAAAACTGCAGAATTCCTGAGAGACTGCACAGTGCAGATGTGAAATGAAGACTTTCGACACCAACCACTGCTAGCAAGGAGGGACGGAGCAGAATATGTAAATAAACACCAATAACCATGGAAGATGCTTTATAAATAAAAGCGAATCGCGTCTGGTGTAGTTCTTTTTAATTAGACTGAAGTCAGCTCAAGACAGATAACCTATAGTAACGTATGTTAACAGTTGCTGCAGAAGATGGCCACGCAAACAAATGTATGAAAAGTTTGGAAATCAGCTCTAAAACGAAAGAAATATAAGGTTACACATTTATCGGCATGTAGAAATAGAATTACAACATGAACTTAGTTATGTGTAGATGTAGTAATAGGATCTGATTCATTGGGAGGATACCAGATTATTTAGGAGTGTCTATATAAAATATTTCCTGAAAAAATATACTCGCAGCCTTTACTGAGGGTTTACCAGAGTAAGTCGAGTCCAGATGTGGTAGAACTCATATAAGCATGCAACATATCAAGTGAAGTCACAGTATTTTGAACAAAACGCAGAACGTCTATAAATGACAATTCTTGAGGGAAAAAGTGTACCTTGATGCAATTGTTGAAGTAGATGGCGGCATTGCAGAAAGATTATAGGTTGTTTGTTCCTGTATTAAAGCCCTGAAGGCACTTGAACAAAATCTGGGATGACATGCTCCTCATAATTTTGTGGAAAAGAAATGTGGCACGTGGGAGATTTGATCTTCTTCTTCGTAGTCCAACATCGTGACCAAATAACCACGACGCCGTGCCTATTTAATTTCGCTCGATGTTGCTCACCTTGACCTTGTGCCGTTCACTGTTTCGCTTTTGCTTCTTTTTTCACAGTTCGGTACACATTCTTCGTGTTTTCATGCTTGATTTGTGTTCAGTTTTTAATGGGTCACCTACTGAGCCATCTAGCGTCTGAATACGAGGGGTGTGCGATGAGGAGTTTCCTCTTGTTAGTACGAGTGCCAATAGACGAATAGATATCAGTCAAATACCTATGTAACCAATTTTAAGCAAGAATACGCTATTCCACCTGAAAAGCCCGGTTGTTCATTTGGAAAAGAATTTAGAGTGCCTGTACTGCAACGGTAGGAAAGGTGAGAGCACCAGAAGCAACGGAAACTTGTAGTTAGTATATTGCATTTGACACTGATAGCGTTTAATAACTGAGTAACTGAAAGTGTTATGTGAGATAGAATTACTAAGGTTCAGCCACTGTAAACAGCATATAAAATGCTGAACGTTTGAGGGTAAAATAAAAACAGGTTATCGGTGTCTTGTATGAAGCAAAAATTTGGTCCAATTTTTTTGGTGTGGCAACCCGATCCTCATAGATTTTTTCCTTATGAATTCTAAGTTGGGTTCAATTTGGACCTCGTCGGGAGTGATGTTTATGATTGGTGCTATAATATTTTCAGACTATACCATCTTTCGGACAGACGCTCCTTACATTATCGATAATTTACCTTGTACGACAGGTTTTAACCAATTTTTCAATTCTGGTTCTATTTAAGGATGATTGCTTTTTAGGAGAGACGTATGTTCTGTGGCTTTGCTGCAAATTCTCAGACAGTAAATCTCCAGATTTATTATCTGGTGTGAAGTAACAATTAGTTTTTATGAGAGTTTTCGGAAATTCGCCAAACCCGTAAAAAGTGCATTCACACAACCTATGTCACCTAAGTAGTCGTTTCTGGTGGAAAAGTGCACGCCTGACTCCTTTACATATATTTACTCTTTAGTGCAGGTATGGCGTCTTTCACTGTGCTCTAGGACACAATTACCACTTCGTCATGGACTCGACAGTTCCCCGGTAGCCCTTCCAAACAATTGACGTGAGCACAAACTGAATAAGGTGAAAGAGTTCACTTACCAAACAGCGAAGGTCCGTTAAGAGAAAAGATGTGTGGGTATTGTGCATATTGAACCGGGGACCTAGAAACGACAGAGAGGCTTCGTCCCCGCCGCAGCTCTCAGTATTTCACAACCTCGCAACAGGCTACAGCAGTCCACTCACCCCATCGCCGCCCCACGCCGAACCCAGGGTTATTGTGCGGTTCGGCCCCCAGTGGAACCCCCCGGGACCGTCTCATACCAGATGAGTGTAATCCCATGTGTTTGAGTGGTAGACCAATTATTGTGTGCGCGTACGTGGAGACAGTGTTTACGCAGCTACCTCCGACATAGTGTAACTGAAGCGTAATAAGGGGAACCAGCCCGCATTCGCCGAGGCAGATGGAAAACCGCCTTAAATACTATCCACAGGCTGGCCGCCACACCGGACCTTGACACCAATCCTCCGGGTGGATTCGTGACACGGACCGGCACGCCTTCCCGCTCGGGAAGCAGCGCGTTAGACCGCGCGGCTAACCGGGCGGGCAAAGAAGATGGACTGAAAACACAAATGGAAAACCAACTGAATTATGGCAGAAGCGGATAACGTTATATATTTGCAACTTCAGATATCGATTCCGTCTCACTCGCGCCTGACTATGTAGGCGACAAACACAATAGCTTCGTAGCCTTGTAAAGAGAAAAAATCGAATCGCAATCGTTAAGTTCGTAGCATTCTAGAGTAGTGTACATACATCATAGGAACGTTTTTGATTTCAGCAGGTAGGTCAGTTAGTTTATTTTGAGATTATAGTAATACTTTTCAATTACTGATAGTAAATAATGAACAAAAAATCCTGTTTCCTTCCATGGAAACGTTCAATAAATTTTTTAAGGAGAATAAAGTGACAACTAAGATTCAGATGTTTAACACATCCGATGAAGGATATCACATAAATAATACATATCGTAGAGTCAAAGATTACTTAGGACACAAAAAGTAGGGTAGGTAAAATAATTAATGTAAACTAATAATTAGCAAACACCTCTGTCTCTCTGTAGTACGTCTTCAAAACGTAGTGCACAGTAATGTAAAATCGTATAGACAAGTTCTGTTAGGATAATCTTTACACTTATCTTAGCTCACTATTTCATTGACTTGTCAGCACTATCTGATAGTCTATATTTCGGTTGTAACGCATTTTTCAGATCCTTGTCTTACATTTTGTTACAAAAGCAATCTTAATTTCATGAGTACATCTCACAATCAGTACAGTCAACGATAGCGACATCATGGGAATTCGTCGAGTTAATATCTATGCCTGGCTGTACGACTTGTGAACAATGATAACCCACTGAATACCGGAGTACACACAAAACTGACGCAGTTTATTTTCAAAATTCCATTCGATATGTCCTGAACCGTTACCCTTGTGTCTTCGTATATTTCGCAAACCACGCTGTGTTACCTTATTTCTTACACAAGATTCAGTAATCCCGAGTAGGGAAAGCTTTATTTACGTAATTGAAACGATTTGAGATTACATTTTGCTTAGTTTCCTGTCGCAGATCCATACATATTCCTTAAAGCTGACTAGTTACGAACGGCTCCGTTCACTTTCGAGCCATTACTTGCATGTGATTATAAGATAATGTAGAAATATTTTGTTCTGCTTCTGCAGTGTACTTAACACCTGTCTGTCCTTGGCACAATTGGTTTCCGGATACTAGGTCAACTTAGCAAACGTGGTTGAGTGCCAACGCACAGTTGGAATTACACACATTAACATGACTGAGACCCTTCTCATTTCACCACGCCTCTACAGGATTTATCAGTTTGTGTTGACATATTTGTACTCCAGTTAAAATGTCAACGAAGTTGTGGTGATGGTATAATCAGCGACGACTGACATAGATTACTTTGTCGTATACTTATAATTTTAAATACTTTTCTACCCGCAGTATGCATTATATTGAAGTTTTCTAAAAATATGTATAAAACATTGAATCAACTGATATGACATCTTGCAAGAATAATACCATTGTGTGTTTTAATTACGTTTCATTCTCATTTTTCCAACGGCCTTGCCGTTTCCCGTCAGATCACCGAAGTTAGGGGCTGTCGGTATGGGCTAGCACTTGAATGACCGACCGGTCTGCCGAGCGTTTTTGGCAAGCGGGTTGCACTCAGCCCTTGTGAGGCAAACTGAGGAGCTACTTGATTGACAAGTAGCGGCTCCGGTCTTGTAAACTGACATACGACCGGGCGAGTGGTGTGCAGATCACATGACCCTCCACATCCGCATCCAGTGACGTCTATGACCTGAGGATGACACGGTGGTCGGTCGGTGCCGGTGCCTTCATGGCCTGTTCGTGTGGAGTTTAGTTAATTTTTTATTCTCATTCTGTGCACATTGAAAAACGGAACCTAAGGATTAATTTTTTTCATTATGAGACAGCTTTCTGGGGACTGCAACTGCAGCTCAGAGACATTATGGGTAACAGTAACAACACTCATAAACCATTCAAATCATCATAGAAATTATAACAGTTGAGAAGTCAAGAACTCTGAAGTCTTTTCAACAGCCGCATAGCTATATGATGGTGCTTTATTTGCAACTACCGGTTTCATGTCCGTATAGAGACATTTTCGGATTTACTGTCAGGAATAAAAACATCACTGTGCGAGATTTTTTAAGCGATAAAAATAGAGAACCATAGAACTTGAATTCAACAGAAAATGGCGAGGACTCACAATGGCTATATTCCCATAATGCACATGGACAATTACGGAGTCTCAGCCTTCGGAAAGTTATCCGCGTTAGAAGTCAAACCACAACGTTGGGTTGTCACAATAAAATTGAGTACACCAAAAAGACACTTGTCAAAACGAAGAAAGCATGACTGCTGAATGAGCCAGGATTAGAAGAAAGCGGGGAACAAACTAATAACGAATGGGACACTGATGTAAACGGGGATAAAATGACAAAAAATTGACTAACGTCTAGGGAAAGTACTATAAGTACATAGGAAATATAATCCAAAAAATAATACTCTAGTATGGAACCAAAACATCGAGAATGGCAGAAATCTGAAAAATAGCTTACCGGGTAATACCCCGTAGCATATATTACAACATCCGGTAGGCACTAGCTGAATTAAAGTAATGAAGTGTAACTTAAAATGCTGTGTAATGTGCGTAATTCCGCCGTATTTCTAACAGGTCGGTGTGTTTTAAGAAGTCCGTGGAGGCAAGCAGTACACTGGAACGCGGAAGGCCATGGTGTCTCAAGGGGAAAACAAACACACGAGTAGCTGCGGGGAGGAAACGATGACTAGGAAAAGAACTGAAGGCTGGGAACCGCATTACATAGCTTTAAAAAAATATTGTACGTATAAAATTACATCAACAGCTCTATATTATAAAATTACCAGTACTTAAATAGTACTCCAAACCGTAATGATCTGTTTTACAAGCACCAAAGGAGCTCACTAAACAATGGAAAAACCCTCAGACGCCTTTAACAAAGACTGAATCAAATGGAATGAAAATATACGATGAGCATAAATAATACACACTGGCCCGTGGACGAAGGAGCAGGAATGAATGCACTCAAAACAATTAAGGGATTTTGAATGTGAAAGAGAAGGAAACTCGCTGTTAACAGCGATTATGTTGAACGTGGCCGATTAGGCTGCGAGAAATAAACAATTATGATAGCAACAACAAAATGATATTAATAATACGAAACAGGCAGAAGTAGTTTCATACCATGCTTTCGTAGCGAGGAAACAATTACTATGCGTATCTCTTTCTGTATTCGTATAGTAAAACTTATCTACCTTCGATTTTATCTCGCTGACAGAGACCAAACAGCATTTAGGTAACCTTTGAGCCCAATGAAGATGCCATTTTCTCTGTATGGAGCGTTAGTATAGAATTTGAATGTCCGCTTCATGGCCATTTACACGCAATTGCAATTCCTGGTCGCATGAAATTTCTATTAGTATTGTAATGGGAAGTTATTTGGATACAGGTACCGTCCATTTGATTTCGCGGCTAGTGAATGCGGTCGCTGTTTTAGGTATACTATAGTTGTCACTACAGATTTCCTTGTTAGAGAGACTCATTTGTTTATTGCCTCACCTGATTCCTATAATAAGTGGTTATGTAAAGAAAAGAAGGATAGAAAGTATTCTAGTTACAATTGTTCACTTACCTATCTCCTAGACCGATTTTAAAATTTCCACATGTAATAATTTAATAACATAATGTGCATGTGGTAATAAAGTGTTTTGTCATGTACCTACTGCTGCTATCCACTGAACCTGTATACATCAAGAAAGAATAAATTCAAAACAGCAGGTTATACAAAGCAAAAGAATAATAGGGGAAACTGCCTGTGAATATTGAAGATATTATTAAAACAAACTCATTTAAAATTGCAGTTCAATGTATTTCTTAAGCAATAATATTTTACACTGCATGATTGCTTACATAACTGAGATTCTGGATATAATTATCAAAATATAACACAAGTAAGTAATGTAAAACCCTCTACCATTTCTGAACATCTTTTGAACTACTGCTAAACCTTACCAAAAAACTCTGCGGTGATTAATATTAACATTTTATCGTTTTTCTGAGCTCAACGTGTGACTGAGTTTTTCTGGTAAGCTAATGGAAAGTGGCACTACACAAAATCCGAACCAATCATCGTCGGAGATCAGAGGTCAGCTGACAGTTTATGTATAGTGCGTACAGTGACTGGTGTTGAGACATTAATTAATAAAGTATCAATAGCTTTTTATGTTATGAAATAATGTGCATATAGTGCGTGTAGTCCGGGGGTGCCTGGTGTTGAGAAATAATTGAATAGTATAGCAATAGTTTTTTACTTTATGAAATAACTTCTTAGTAACACGGTATTATAAACTATGGATAAACCAAATGAGGCTGTAAGACCACGGCAGACTATCTCTCTCATAAAGTATTAGTAGCAGCAAGGGTAAGTTATTGCATCGTATTTCAAGAACAAAAAATTCCATAGTTTACACTAGAGTCATTCATATACATAAAGACTGAGTCTCTTAAGCACATGACAGATTGTTGACCGCATTTGCCTTACGTCAGTTAGGGGCAGCATAAAAAATCAAAATCATGATCATGATCTTGTAGCTTCTCTGCTCACGAATACCAGGGAACGCAACCTTATGCGACTTATCGCTAATGTACAACACAGTTCTGTAATAAACTTATTTAAAAATGTAAAAATACAGTTCATTCGTTTCTGAATACTAGTGAACGCAGCACTGGGCTTACTATACACACATTATTTCACCATATAGTACTACATGCATTGTCAGATGACATCAGTACCATGTTGACGAAGTTTGGTTTGTCTTTTCCCTATAACGTCTTCCCTTTTGCTTGCTGAGAAACAAAGCCACTATCCCTCCATAATGAGTGACATATTGATCACAAGAGAAAGATAAGATGTACAATTATCCACTGAAGGAATCTGGAGTATGGTTCTCCAGAAAAGACAAAATGGACTTTATATTGCGAAAGTGACTTGTAAACCAACAGAGATCTTTTAATTCTATGATGATGATAATAAAAATTGTTATTACTATTATTAGTTTTATTATTACTCGTGTCATTTTCATTTTTTTACCAATTCCTAATCTGTTATCTAAGTGATCCTTTACTATATAAAACACGTTGCTTGAAGGGTTCTTTGTAAGTGCCGTTTGAAATAGATAAGATTTAGCAAGCTCTTTAATTTCCTAAGGTAATTCGTTTCAATGTGTTATTCATTGGTAGAAAATGTTGCCCTGAGTCTCATATTTACTCTTTGTTGGCAAATGTAAGTTCAGTTTATATCTTGTTCCACAGTCATTGACGGAGACTTTTCTGCATAATTATGAAGGTTATTTTTTTATGTTGCTAACTGATTGGTATTACTGTATGAATAGTTCCTGCTGCTATCATGTGACAATCATCTATTCATTTTCCCAATGTTTTGTAAACGGCAATTAACGAAATGCATATTACGTGGCAGCACAAATGTCAAGCAAGTTAAAATATAGCAACAGCGCTCAGCGTTAAATTGGGTAGTTAGAGAAGCAATCGAATGGTGAGTTTTAAACAGTAAATGTTCATACATTCACAGCAGTCGTGTATGGATAGGGATATCGTAGATGTTCTGTCCACGGAACCAGCAGTCTGTGTGAATGAATAGTATCATGTTGTTGTTCAGTGCCACGAATTACCTAGGTGTGACGGCAGTCGTCAATGACTGTAGTTTGACACTAGGAATTATATTTCCAACAATGGAATCCGGTTTTGCGCCTATAAAATGCGCAAGGAGACATCTGGAAAGAAACCTGTATCAGCTGCTTCTGGATTCCTGCACCGATAAGTGCGTGTATTGTCTGTCACTTGATAACCGTCAGAGGAGAGACTGCAGAAAACCACGCACCAAAGCACATCTGAGGCTCGCGATATCACGTGTGTGGCAATAGGATGGGTCAGTAACGTTTTGAGCCAGTATCACGTACGGATTTCTCCCAGCTCCAGAGAGTAAACTGTGGGCTGAGCAGTATCGGTACTGGGACCTTCATTGTACTGCCCGGACCTACAGCCGCAATCACCATATCGGTGATGGGTCCGTCTTTCCAGGCAATAATGCACGAGCGCAGTGTGCCTACCTAGCGGACAACTTCATGCAGGACACAGGAATTAGCCGTATCAAATGTCCTGAGATATCAGCTGAGGTGAAGACGTCTGAGCTTGCTTGAAAGCAGTTGAACTCGTTGTGCGTCGTTGTATGGAAGGGTGAGAGGTGGGAGGGGAGGGGGGGGGGGTTGGATGCCGACGATGACGAACAGGTGGTAAGGTGGTAGCACCTTGATGGCAACATGCCAAGCAGGTTGCAAGGTTGTTCCGCTGCATAGGGCTGACCAACAAGAAACTGAAAGTTAACAGCCAGCTGAGTTTGGTTTCAAGGTGTGCAAACATGTGTGCTGGTTTTAGTTTGATTACTGCCTTGTTTTTTAATTCGAAGTTCTTTTTCGTTTCATGAGGATTATTCTTCCATTCTGATTTTCATCAGAAGTTTGCACCACGAAATTTTTTTCTTCGCTATCCATAACATAATTTGTTACCAAAAATCCCCCCCCCCCCACCCACATGTATAATCGCCTCAGCTGGTTGCCATTAAGATTGTTTTCTCATGCTAGGAAAGCAGATTGCCGTGAGGATAGATTGGTATGAATCGTAGGAATTTCAGGTTAGCGCTGTTGCAAAGGGATTTAAGTAGCACTGAATGGAATGTAATACGGTTGTCAAATCATGTTGAAACAACAGAATAAATAAATTTAGAAACATGGATATTTTTATTTCAGTGGTACAGAACTAAAAGCAAAATTCAAGTCATACCTTTATTATAGATAAAAAAATTTAGAAACAAGTTTGAGAACAGTGAAATAACCCAGATAGTTGTAGAAGACTTTCCATGTTTTTCCTTTCTTTTCCTGATGATATTTGTTAAAAACATTCAGTGCTGTGGACATAATATGATGACAAGCTATAAGACCCCTACACAGAGCGTCATAGAAATTAATAAATGACAGCTAATTTCAATAGCTGACAAGGCTGGAGCATTTTAAACGTGGTAAACTATTGGTACGACTGAAATGATAGAGGTCACTTGTTAGAAGAGTTTGCCAAAATGAAGTACATATACATCTTTAACAATATAAAAGATAAGGACAGAAAGTAATTAATAACGACTTTCACTACATTTATCACGCAGTTAAGAATGGCAGAGGAACTTATGTACCAACACCAGTCGTGTGCTGTCGGGAAAAAATATATCAAAAGCTAGAACATAACAAAATAATTGATAAATAAGCTAGAAGTGCAGATTGTGAGATTTATTTGAGAAGAAGGAGATAATCCAACTACATGAAGGATTGTGCAATGAGGACTGATTCTGACACCTCTGTAAAAGGCGCGTATTAGCAACATGTTGGAGAGTCTTAAATGAGATAATGTCTGCTTTTACTAGGGAACGGATACAAATGGAAATGTCAATCACTATGGAATTTCTTACAGTATTTTACCGCAAATAGTGAGATATAATCTTCAACAACTACGAAATTCCACTCCACACGAACCATCACTGGCATGGTAAACGATACAATTTAGTGAGTGGTAACAAGTATTTTAGCTTACTAATGCAGTGCCTTCCATAAATGCATGCCGTTACAGACGTTGGATAACGTGCAATATGAGCTGGGTATGTAAGAGTACGGGACACTGCAAGGCTACACTGAAACAGCGCCAGATTGGGCCAACAGCGCATGTAAGTTCGCTAGCTCTATCCTCTTATCGAAAGGAAATAAATATTTTGTAATAGAAAAAGCTTAAGGGAATAGTTTACATGGTCAGGTCGACGATGTTGAATTACCTTTAAATGGAAGATTAGCGTTTAACGTTCCATTGACAACGAGGACATTACAAACGGATGACTGCAAACAGACGAAAATGGAAATCGGCCGTACCGTACCTTTTAAAAGGAACCATCGCTTCATTCATCTTAAGATATTTAGGGAGATCACGGAAAACCTGAACTGGCTCATCAACGAATATTAACAGCGCTCTTCTCTAGAATACGAGGGCAATGTTTACCATTACGCCATCTCCCTCGGGGGATGATATTAGATGAATTAGAGGAGACATTTCTGTTATTTTACCTCAGATTCCTAACAATGTTAATCGCAATTCACCTCGTTGTCGAGATAAAGTCCTACAGACGAAATTAAATCTGCTTTAAAACGAACATTTCACATTCTGATTGAATGAACATTTGTCCGTTTCGTAGCTGCGCCTCAGGTTTCCGTGCAGGCATAACAATGCTCTGGGTGGCGCTCCGACTGCGGGATGCCCTGCAGGAGAGTTGGCCGAAGTTTTCTGGGAGCTCCTGCTGAGAGAACAGCTCGCCGCGCAATCAGCCGCAGTCATCTTTCCGGCTGAGGAGGCGCTGTCCCCGCTAGGCTGTGATGAATGGTAGGTGACGTCAGTCGACGTCGCCTGCGTATATCGACCGTTGGCAAATTTCTGTCGACCCTCGCTCTTTTCTGTCGCACCAGCCACCTGCCCTGCACCTACTGCGCCGTCATCAGGGGCACCACAGTGCGGTCTAATGCCGACCATCGAGCCCGCAAAGTCACCCTTGAACATTTCCACCCTAATTACTCCTTTTAATATTCCATTCAGTGTGAAGCAGTTATCCCCTAGTCACGACATAAAAATTAAAATGAAAACTCTCACCGGAACTCCAACACGCCACTCAGTGGAGAACGTAAGTTATTGAAATAATTATCCTTCATTTTTGCTGCTATGAAAGCTACTTTACGATATCTTTGGTGATGCCAGTAGTAATATGGTCTGGCGTAATTGTTACTTCTGACCTATAAAAGTGCTCTGTAACTCTAATGCACAGACAGCCGAATCATTCTATTCGCATGCTTCAGCTCCAACCAGCACTCTTTCGCAGCCCACATCCACAGTTTCCTATTTGTCAACCTCTTCCCTTTGAGCTCTAAACCTTACCATCAACAGCTAGGGTGTAAGAACGTATATCAGTGTTATGTTTACCCGTAAGTATAAGACGATATATGTAGTTCTACGTAAGAAGGACAAGATTGAGACAATTTCTTTCTAACGGTGTAAATACTGAAAGAGATTGAGCACTCACGTACAGCATTTACGAAATCGCTTCTATGTTTAAGTCATTGTTTGATGGCGTGGATAAAACTACGGCTACGCCTATTTGTTGTTGTTGTGATCTTCAGTGCTGAGATTGGTTTGATGCAGCTCTCCATGCTACTCTATCCTGTGCAAGCTTTTTCATCTCCCAGTACCTACTGCAGCCTACATCCTTCTGAATCTGCTTAGTGTATCCATCTCTTGGTCTCCCTCTACGATTTTTACCCTCCTCTCTGCCCTCCAGTACTAAATTGGTGATCCCTTGATGCCTCAGAACATGTCCTACCAACCGATCCCTTCTTCTAGTCAAGTTGAGCCACAAACTCCTCTTCTCCCCAATTCTATTCTATTCAGTACCTTCTCATTAGTGATCTAACCATATAATCTTCAGCATTCTTCTGTAGCACCACATTTCGAAAGCTTCTGTTCTCTTCTTGTGTAAACTATTTATCGTCCATGTTTCACTTCCATACATGGCTACACTCCATACAAATACTTTCAGAAACGAATTCCTGACACTTAAATCAATACTCGATGTTAACAAATTTCTCTTCTTCAGAAACTCTTTCCTTGCCATTGCTAGTTTACATTTTATATCGTCTCTACTTCGACCATCATCAGTTATTTTGCTCCCCAAATAGCAAAACTCATTTAATACTTTAGGTGTCTCATTTCCTAATCTAATTCCCTCAGCATCACCCGACTTAATTCAACTACATTCCATTATCCTGGTTTTGCTTTTGTTGATTTTCATCTTATACCCTCCATTCGAGACACTGTCCATTCCGTTCAACTGCTCTTCCAAGTCCTTTGCTGTCTCTGACAGAATTACAATGTCATCGCGCGAACCTCAAAGTTTTTATTTCTTCTCCATCGATTTTAATGCCTACTGCTAACTCTTTTGTTGTTTCCTTCACTGCTTGCTCAATATACAGATTGAACAGCATCGGGGAGAGGCTACAACCCTGTCTCACTCCCTTCCCAACCACTGCTTCCCTTTCATGTCCCTCGACTCTTAAAATTGTCAGCTGGTTTCTGTACAAATTGTAAATAGCCTTTCACTCCCGGTATTTTACCCCTGCCACATTCAGAATTTGAAAGAGAGTATTCCAGTCAACATTGTCAAAAGCTTTCTCTAAGTCTTCAATTCTAGAAACATAGGTTTGCCTTTACTTAATCTTTCTTCTAAGGTAAGTCGTAGGGTCAGTATTGCCACACGTGTTCCAATGTTTCTACGGAATCCAGACTGATCTTCCCCGAGGTCGGCCTCTACCAGTTTTTCTATTCGTCTGTCAAGAATTCGCGTTAGTATTTTGCAGCTGCGACTTATTAAACTGGTAGTTAGGTAATTTTCACGTCTGTCAACACCTGCTTTCTTTGGGATTGGAATTATTATATTCTTCTTGAAGTCTGGGGGAGTTTCGATTGTCTCATATATCTTGCTTACGAGATGGCAGAGTTTTGTCAGAACTGGCTCTCCCAAGGCTGTCAGTAGTTCTAATGGAATTTTGTCTACTCCCGGGGCCTTGTTTCGACTTAGCCTATTAATATACTATATACATATTTATATACCATTTATTCTAGATACTCAGGCTGGTATAGAACCATAAACATTGAATGAACCCACAACCAAAATACTGAAAGTGAAATTACATATGAATAGTCAAAATCTCCTGGATGGATCACTTATCATACTACGATATACTAAGCAAAGTTGCAAAAGAGTTAAAAAGAACAAATGACCTGCCAATAGGAAGGAAGGAAGAAAGATTACATTTTAACGTCCTGGATAAAATCTTCTCTGTTTTCAAGTGGCACCTATTCCAATAAAGTACTCGAGCTTTCGATGGCTAGCTCCACCATCGTCTTCAGGAGTAAACCTACTGACTGCTGGGCTGGCAGTATTTCCTGCATATGTACCTACGATCATGGCATTGGCCGTAATCGTAATTATATGAGCGAGAAATACTGCCAGCCCCGGCAGTCAGTAGTTTTACTCCTGAAGACGATGGTGGAGCTAGCCATCGAAAGCTCGAGTATTTTATTGGAATAAACGCTACTTGAAAACCGAGAAGATTTTATCCATTCATGTCCCCGCGAAAGCCTCAGAGAACAAAGTTTAACGTTCTCTTGACGGCGAAATCATTGGAGATGGAGCGCAAGCTCCAACTTTGGCCTGAAATGATTCGTATCCTTTGCTGTAAAACATTTCAAAACTCACCTCGGGGGACTGAGTGAAGTCGGGTATAGCTGATTCTGGATAGCATGACAGCCGTCTTCCCGAACTTGAGTCCGTAGTATTAACCTCCCCGTCAGCTCGCTGTACTGGAGAGATGAAAGGGTATCCTGTGGGGTAGAGGTTCAAGTTGAAACGTCCCCTTAGAAAATTTAGTGAATTACTGTGCTGGTAAACCCCTTACGTTATTTGATTCTTAAACAGCTGTGCAAAACTGAACGTACTCAGACATTTCTCTCTTTACTTATTCTGATCATCATTAACTGTCACAATATTTCCGGACGGGGTGGCCGAGCGGTTCTAGGCGCTTCGGTCTGGAACCACGCCTGCTACGGTTGCAGGTTCGAATCCTGCCTCGGGCATGGATGAGTGTGATGTCCTTAGGTTAGTTAGGTTTAAGTAGTTCTAAGTTCTAGGGGACTGATGACCTCAGATGTTAAGTCCCATAGTGCTCAGAATCATTTGAACCATTTTTCTGTCACAATATTTTTAGCGCAACGCAATCTGACTTTCAATAACCCCTACAAAAGAGTGGCCCTGACTAACAATAACCTATACCTTTCATGAATAACTTACCTCACAAAAATCTTCGTTACTCGAACTATTGCAATACAGCGAGCGCCAATACTGCCAGCTAAATGAAAGATTCTAACTACTGAAGGCACTAACTACTGATAGGCATAGTTTGCAAATGCGAGATTTTGATAGAGGACAAACAATGCATTTACCTTAATAGAGTGCAAAAGTCATAATATATATATACATATTAGTTCATGACATCCAGTCTTACAAATTTACTGTCTCTGATGGACACACGTCTAGATCATCCGCTCTCAAAACTCCGCCATCTCTACCCCCACATCCACCACTGCTGGCGGCTCACCTCAAACTGCGCAATGCTACGCGCTGTTAACAGCCAATTGCCCAACACTACAATAGCAAATTCCAACAATGCAAACCAGCCACAGACTGCAGACACAGTCAATGATTTTCATACAGAGCGCTACGTGACGTTACCAACATAAAAACCTAAACAGCCTACTTACAAAGTCAAATAGTCAACATACTTGGATGAAGAAGCTGATTAAACCCGTGGCTTGAACACTTCAAAAGTCTTGAAACTTCACCAAAGATGTTTTCTGAACGGTGATGGATTTGAGGAAATTGCTATGTAGATTACCAGAATCCTGTGACGTTTCGCAAAATGCACGTAATCTCTGTCCTATACTGATAATAAGAGAGAAAGATTACAGTATATGATTTCTTTCCATATCATATTGATATAATTCTGTTACAATTTATAATCAGTAGGATTGTCCATTAAAGATGTGGATGATTGACGAATACGTTTGTTTTACTATTACAATGTAGACCAAAATCCTAACGCCTTTGTACAAGGGGGGGGGGGGGGGGGGGGGGAGGAGGCAATACACTTTTGATGCATGTCCTTCAGTCAGATATGAATCTTAAATCTTACTACTGCAACAGCACATAAACTTCGTCCCAGACCATTAGATAATAAACACTATATACTAACACAGTTTATGTTCCTTCTTATTACCTCCTGTATTATTTCTGCACTTTTACTTGCAATGTTTACTCCTTCCACATATCAAACTGCTTCGGTATGCATTATCCTATCTATCTTTCTTCTAAGTCACATCTCAGAGGAGTCTGATCACTTTTCATCTTCTTCCTTTACGTCCATGCCTCCGCCCCATGCAAATGCTTTGCTCTAACTATTCTTTTCTTCAGTTGCATGATAGGATTTCATATAGCAGCTTCTCCTTCTATTTTCCTCTTTGGTGTCCTTTCTTCAAATTTTTTATCAAAATTTCACTTGGCATATAATGTGAAATACATAAGCTGTTAACTTGATGAGTAGGAAAATAATACCTTGCGCGGAATTTGCTGATTACAGAAATTACCATTTCCTTCACAAATCTTTTATATGTAACAAATTTTAATCCCAATTACGGATCATGGACAGCGAAGGAACATTTTCTCCGAGAGTACTAACATCAGTTTAGTTGCGCTGCTAGCAGGGGATTATTGCAGACTATATAAATGACCCTTATTTCGTCGAGGAAACCTGAACTGGCAACTGATACGTTCAGCTTCTTACTGAAGTTGTACTGTAGTACTGTATGTAACAAGGAGCTGCACGTTCCTTGTTCATAATTATTGCCCAGCTCAACACCTTTCTTACATCAAGTCAGCTCTTTGCTGGTTCTTGGACGGGCTCATAAAGGCGTCACCAGCTGGTACGCAGGTTCATCTAATTTGACGCCATTGGGCCCTGTTGTCTATGGTTACTGGTTAGACGAAGTCTGTACACAAGTATACGTACTGAAAATGGCACTCAAACAAATTATATTGAGATGAAATTATCTTCCATTAGGAATGTCGAAAGTAGTCAAAGACTGTGATGTTTCTTTCAAAATGATGGAGAGCGACAATCAGTCGTTTTATTTCTATCTGTACGAAAGAAAATCAAGATTTCGGCTAGTAAGTAGCCATTATAAATCCAGAAATGCAACAGGTACATAGTCAGGCGACAGTATAAAGATATTACAACTCGTGGCATAACCTATGTCGCTTGTACATTGGATTACATGCCCGTATTTCAGATTTTTAGTACATACCATAGTACACCAACCCCTTTGTTCAGGCTCTTGTGACAGTTAATTCAAGACTACTGTATAATGGCGTTATTGACGTTGCTCTCTGACTTACTTGTATTTTATTTTGTTTCGTTGCTCTGCAGATTTTAAGTTTTATTAAAGACCACAAGTTCCTTGCTATGAGTGTTATGTTTTACGCAGTTGATATTGAAGATGCCATACAGCCAACCGATGTGTTCTGTGCAAAGTCTACCTTCATCATACAGTAGTCTTGAACGAACTGTGACAGCACCCCAAGCAACAGTGGTTGACGTACTGGGACATGTATTAAAAATCTGAAATACTGGTACGCAGTGTAATGCCCAAGCGATATAGGTTATGCCACTATTTGTAATTTCTTGAACTATCACCTGACTGTATACTTCTTGTATTTTTAGCGTTGATGGCTAGTTACTAGCCTAAATCTGCATAAAGCCAGAAAGGAAAAGTGACTGCTGCTCTTCATCATTTTGAAAGATATATTGAGATGTTGCAATGCTGGTAAAGCTGATTGAGAGTCCAAATTGCCGCGTAATCTGTTTCTTTGTAGACGCTTAGACAATGGTACATCGGTTGAGTACCATGCAGATACAACCTCAGACGTATTTAAGACCTAATGTCCCATATTATCTAAATGGCTTTATGTGTGTTCCTTGGTGCAATAAGGAGCACTTACGCAACTATCACAGACAGTCAAACTTAATGAAGCCAATTGTCACTGACAATTTACTTTCGGAGACGTCTATGTAGTAATGTGAAACCGTCTGGGATGTTCAAAATCTTATTTTTAGGTTACAGAGGTGAATACACCTGCGTCTTTCGCTACCATTTTAATAACAAATAGCTTTCTCATAAACGTAGATGTGTTCCAGAAAGTGATGCTATACATATGTGTGCGAACGCCGTTAGAATTGGCTTCCTGGATTAAAGGATGACTTAGACTCCGTGGCGAATATGCGGAGTCCAGGTAAAAGCGGAACATTTATTTTATTTATTTATGGTATCCAATACATCACTTTTACAAAATCTTTAAGACTACAGTAAAGAAAAACCATAAAGCAATACAAAACATGGTAGTATGAGAAGTGAACATGAAGTAAAGTAAAATACAAAACACACTAAATAATGTTCAATTTAAAGGGTTGGTACGATTCTGTCTGGGATTACAGTCCTTATATCCCATGCTAAGCCCAGTATGTTGCAGCCTGTACGGCCTTGTCATCTGCTGTTAGTAGGTCACGTATCGTGCAAGGTTCGTCCAATTTCCTGGATACTAATAGTTGTTGTGGGTCTTGCAGTTCCATACATTCGCAAAGCTCGACTGTACTGATACAGCCTCATGTCTTCAGGTTTACTTTGCATCGTGATACACCCGATATTAGTCTATTCAAGGCTTCCCAGATCGTGTATGGTAGTTCGAAGCCGGCTGTAGGTTTTTCCCTGGAGCTATTCCCTGATCTTCCTGGTTCCGAGTTTCGTCACAGTCTTTCTCGTCCTGCTTGAGGCGGTAAGGGGGTTGGATCAGTTGTTTGTAGAAAACTCTTTTTTCATTTAAGTCTTTTAGGTTGGGAGTAGTGTCCAAACATTTAATTCCTAGGATCTGTTTCTTGCTTTTGTTTCTCTAATTTTGCAGCTGTTCTCCTTCTGACGTCTGAAAGGGCTTTGCCAGTAAGTTGCTACAGCTGGTTTGTGGGAACTGGGCGGAGGCAGCCTGTTACGATGAGTCCTATGTCATTCAGAGCCATATTTACTTGTTTTAGCAGAACACTAAAGCAGGTAACGCAGGAGATTAATTCTCAGTCGATATTACCATCATTTCAACATCTCAGCGTATTTTAATTTGTTTGAGTTTTCTTTTCAAGAGGTACAATTACTATAGGATTTTTTGCTGTACACAAGATCCATCGCTCTAGGCGATTTCAGACAATGCAATGTGGCAGCGTTTACGTCGAGATAGAAGGAATCTGTTGGCAGTCCGATATCCTTACACAAGAGATTGTAGACGTGGATTATGATAGGCAGTACGGTAGCAGGAAGACTGAGCGACATAGAAATATATTTGTATAAATTATGATTACCACTTTCTTTCCTATTTACATATACCTTTGATTGATGCTGCCGGGTTATTTTAGAATTTAATGGTGTATTTGTAAAATGAATACCATTTAAATTTTCAAAAAGATGTCAAATACCTTAAATAATCTCAGTTGCTTGTTTCACGTCTCTGTTTTGTGAAAATCACCTGTTTTCAAGGCTGCGGCAGACACAAATTCAGAATACCGAAGCTAACTTGTGAAACATTCCTACACGCCATGTTGTTTGTCTTTCATTTGTCTTTTCAGTCATTTCTGATATATCCAACTGTGACTGATATATTCCAAAAGGAACTTCGATCCACTGGTTAGAATTGAGGGCATCAAACCGAAGCGAGGTGACAATTAGACGTGACAGTTCATTAGGTACCTTTCCGATGTAAACAGCAACCGATTACACGTTCACCGCAGAAAGATACTAATTTCCAAATAATGTTAAATCTTAGAAAATGCTGATGGAAATTTGGAGAATTTCTAGCTGCACAAATTACTATGAAATTCATGTCAATAAACATGGTATTCATATTTTTGTGACAAGAAGCTGTACGTCGCTTGGTATAGACGTACTTGCAATATCAATCTAGTGAAGTCAGGATTATGATATCTCAAACAAGGACGGATGAACGGATTAAGTAACTCATTATGTATACTGAAATGTGTACTAGAAGACGACACCCTTTTCTGACTCTTCTGCCCACGAGACGTTCATTTGTTGACACACCCCTTGTATTCCATGACTTTCTGTTTTATGTATAATTTATTAATAGACGTTTCTTTCAATCAACCGTTTTATCTTTCAGAATTAGTAACACCATAATTCATCAAATCTAATTAGTGTATTGGGTAGGTTGTGACAGAACTAAGTACAATTTCCTTACTTTCAGTCCATAACAGCTCATACGAAATAAACACCAAAATGAGCTGCATCACCACAATTCCGTTACAGGGTTAGGAGATAATCTGACAGTCAGAGGAAGGTAAAGGTGTCCTGTCACAGTCAATAAATGCTGTACCAAAAGCCTTTTTAAAATTATCGCTCGTGGTTGAAACGTCTTTCTTGAAATATTTCACATGAAACCGAAACTTGAATTCTCTGCAAACTATAGGGGTATCTTTTATGTGGATGCGTGGTGTCTGTTCTTTCGGACATTCATACAATCGATTTGATTCAAAGGCAATGAATCTAAACATTAAGTTCGGATCAGATTTACGTCCGACCTCCAGCGGGAATCTAAAATCATCGAACTTGGAGGACACTTAGGTGGGAATATGAGCGGCAGGGCAACGTGCCGAGATAGTCCGTGCATTTGCGGTAAACACTGTGTCCGGGTTAACACAACTGCCTGGTAAGCAGGAGATCCTGGGTTCAAGTCCTAGTCTGGAGCACAGTTTCACTCGTCGCCTCTGATTATGCGTCGAGTCCCGATGCAGCTGACGGCATTGGTTCCTTTCCTTCTCTTTCTTTTCCTATCTTCCCACTCCATCTTGAATTTACATAATACGCTGACACCATGCTTAGCCTGTTCAACAGAGTTTTCCTGGTGCGAATTTAAAGTGTTTACTGAGTACAGACTTATCTCAGAGGACTATTTATAACAGCGTATACATGGTGTATGTGAATTCCCTTTATGGACTTCGAGAAAAGTTTCCTACATCAAAACAAGAAAAAAAAAACCTAGTACACATTGGCTCAGAAAAGCACACCTTATGAGGGATGAGCAGTCGTTCATCTTCGCTGCTGTGAAACAAGCGTGAAACACATCTCTTCTACTGAACAAGTTCTCGTGGCTCTTAATGCTTAAGGTATGCAATTTCAGAGCCCCTGTTCAATAGGCTTTTTTCTTGGTTTGGTGTAAAGACGCTGTCATCGAAGTCTGTAAAGGGAATTTAGTTACATCCCGTACAAAGGAGATGATTTATATGTTAACAGCCCTGCATGCAACAGATACGAGCTGTCCCTATGCCTCAGTAACTATTTACTTACGAAGTGTGTGTATAATGACATTAATTGACATCATATAAATGCTTGTGTGTGTCTCGCAGTCTCCTAAAGGACAACTTACAGGAGAAAGTACACTGCAAATAAATGTTAAGAAATGTTGCTGAGTGGAGGTCAAGAGGGGAGCTGGATATTAGCCGCTTAAAGCTTTAATTATGATCCTGGACAAACCATAGATATCTGTCGTATGATTATGATAAGAGTGAATTACATCCTTCTAATCAGCTCCGGAACTTAGTGAAGGGAATCGTCACCTTGTAAGGCCGTATTTGTCAGAGCATTTGTCTTCCATTAACGCCATTGCAAAGGGACTAGTGTTTAATGTAGCTTACGCTGGCAGACCATAATTTGATTCCTGTAATTCAGTGATCTCGTAGAATATGGCTGCCAAATGCGCATGATGTCCGCTTTCTTGCATATCACACGCGAATAAAGAGCACGATCAGCAATTTCTTACCTCGTAAATTTTTCGCAAACAGGTCTACATGCATTTATTATTACCGTTGACCAGCAAATAGCTCACGAACTTCTGTTGCTGGAGCGTACATTATAGTTAAACGCTGTGACTTTCCTGGATTAAAACGACAGGGAAGGGGAGATTATGGTTTCATGTCCCGTAGGCATCGATGTCATTATAGACGGAGTACAAACTGGGATTGCTTAAAGGACGGAGAGGGATATCAGCCGCACCATTTCAAAGGAACCATCGCGGGCTCTGCCAGGAGCGATTTAGTGAAATCATGGAAAACCTGAATGAGGACGATCAGCCGCGTATTTGAACAGTCATCCTCTCGAATGGGAATAAAATGAGCTTCTCTGAAGCCGGAAACACAGCTTTCTTTGATCATTAATGACATCTTCCAATCAACAGATCCAAGTGAACGAGTTGATTCCGTCTTCTTAGATTTCCAGAAGGTGATCGACTCTGTCACTTGTTCAAAAACTAACTATCAAAAGGAGTATCTTCGCAGATATGTCATTGTCTTGATGAATATTCGACTAATAGAACATCTTACGTAATACTGGCTGTGAATGTTCCACAGAAACGAAAGCAACATCGGATAAGTCCCGAGAAAACGTAATACATAAACGATTTATCAGATAGTATCAACAGCAGTATAAATTTGTTCACTGACGATTCTTTTCCGTTTGGAGTAATGTACTCCGTCACTATATGTGTGTATAAATTTAAGATAATACCTATAATAAAGAGAATAAACACAGTAATATCCGATTACGAGATTCGAGGCGAAAATGTTTTGCCGTATAAATTTTGGGGTAATACTATGATTGCTAGAAGGAGGTGTAAAGAGTAAAATCTGTACAAGAATTGAAATACATCCAGCAAATAATTCAGGACACAGTTTTCAGGTGCTAATCTGAGATGAAATGGAAGGCACAAGAGAGGAATTTGTGGAGGGACGTATCACACAATCCAGAAGAATTAAGAAAAACAATGAAGCGATATGAAACTGGAAGATCTAGTGAAATCGTTATTACGTAAGTCGAATGGAAGATTTAGATTTGTTGGAGCGGTCGTCGGAAAAGTCAGTGCATCCACGTATAAGACGTTAGTCCAATCACTTCAAGACTAATGTTCCAGTGTTTGGAGTCAAGTATGCATGACAACAGACATCTAAAGAATTCAGAGACGCGCTTCTACGATCGTTAGAAATCTCTACAGCCCGTACGAAAGTTTAACAGAAATGCTTAGGGTGCTTAAACGGCAGTCCTTGGAAGAAAACCGATTTAGTTCCCGTGACACCTGCTCGGGACATTTACTGAACTTGTTTTCAAAGAACGCTGGGCCACAGTTATACTGTCACCGTTGTATATCATACGTATTGATCACGAAAGTAAGAAAGGAGTGATTAGGCTGGGTACACAAACACGTACGTAATCAGTATATTTTTGCTTCCTACACGATTAATAGAAAAGAAAATCGATTATATCGGCACGAAGTACGCTCAACTATGAAGGGGACGGTGGCTTGCGGAGTATACATACATAGGTGTTACAGGTATTTAGAAGGCTGAGTACTGACTGCAAAATTTAAAATTACTGAGGCTTTCACAAAAACTCACCGGCTCTCCCAGAATTTTTATGAGAGGAAAAGAGTGGAAATATTAATGTTGATGCAGAAACGAAATTAGCACAAGCTTTAAAAAATATATTTCTGCTCGTTAATTTTAATTTTAAAAATATTTATGAGATGCTAATGGGATATTTTACACTTCTATTTGAGTTCTCTGTGCTTTAAATTTTAGCATAGCACTGATTTACCAGCGCCAAAAGGCAAATCCACGAGGTTAGTGCAATCGGAAGAGACAATCGTTTTCGGTTAAAATGAGAATCCGAGACAGAATTACACGAAACTTAATTGAGAAAGAATCACATTTCAACAATAACAGTAGAGGAAAGGAGAAACTCGACTTACTTCACCGGAATATCATAAGGGGTAATCAAAAAGTTTGCGTTCGAAGACTGTATAGTCCAGAATCAATATGCTAATAAGGCAAAGTCGACATGAGTAGAGAAAAATTCATCCCATAGACGCACCAAGTTGAATATACCCGTTTGGTAACACACCCTGTCCTGCTGCGTGAAGAAGTCCCTAACAGCCTGCTGCAGGTCCTCATCCGACAGGAAACGTCGACCGTTCAGGGTCTTTTTGAAGGGCCGAAGGTGTGATAATCGTATGGGTAGAGATCAGGAATATAGGGCGGTTGCTGAACTAGCACCCACTGAGTTGCTGCGGTGGAAGAGACTGGCCACCCAGATCGAACGATGTCTTGTGTCTAATCGCCACAAGCACCGATCTCAGCGGATCATCCCTCAACAGTGGTTTTCCAAAGTCGTGCAGTCCCATATGCATTCTTTATTCTCCATTGGATATCTACCGACGTTTGTCCTTCGGAAGCAAGGAAACAATAACAGCACGGTAGTACTGTTTGGATGCATCTGGTAATAGTGTCCCCATAGTTCACATTTGCGCAATTACCACACACATGTTGTAAAGACACGAACGCCACACTGATTCCTTGACTACGTGCTGGCGCTTATACACCCGCATTGCAGTCGAGCAACGTTGCATACACGCTGCAGCAACGCCCTCAGACGAATCTTCTAAGAAAAGAAGGGCAACACTGTTTTGGATGATCTCAGTAGCTATAAGGAAATGTATGTCAATCGTTAGCACGAGCATTATGTGACCGCTGAGATCAAACACATGAAAATAATTGGTTATATGTCAGCTGCATATTCGTCTAGATACATTTTGGGTGAAGAAGGAATTGTCACATTCACAAAAATCTAATGTAAATTCAAAAATACTGAAATAAATAATTTTTTTAAACATCATAATGTAGTAGTCATGCTTGTGATTTGAAATTTGGCAATACAATACTTTTTTCTGTTACAGTGTACAGGTCCAACTAGGTAACCAAAAAATTTACCTGGTATCTGTCAAGAAAATCTTTCGTATTATTAATGGGTGGTGATTTTAATGAAAATTTCTTGAAGTACGTCGAAAAGAAAAGTGATTTAGAGACGTCATTAGCTAATTAAAATTTACCATGTCATTTTCCAAATCAAGTAGCTCGAGATACTGTTAGCTTAATAGATGTGTTCGTACAAAGGCACGCGTGAAACAAAAATGTACGCATTCTATGGCCAACGGATCTTCAGTTCTTCATCCACAGATAGTCACATAGCTTAGCAGCCTGTACAGTCAAGAATCATGTAGAGAAAGGATAAAGAACTGAAGGGTTTAGAGTAAATGTATAGCACGTTACTGGGGTTAAGTTTACAATCAACTGCCACGCGGGGTAACGTGCGGTCTAGCCGTCTTGTCACGGTTCGCGCCCCCCCCCCCCCCCCCCGCGCCTCGGATTTTAGAGTTCTCGCTCGGCCGTGGGTGTGTGTTAACTTTAGCGTAATTTAGATTAAGTAGTGTGTAAGCTTAAGGACCGATGACCTCTGCAGTTTGGTCCCATAAGACCTTACCAAAAATTTCAACAATTTTTCAAAATCAAATTCAGACTCAGAATTAAATATATTTCTTAACAAATTTCTATCCACTTTTTTAAACAGTTTTCCTAAAACATGACTTCATGTAATATTAGCAAGATTCCAAAGAAACCATTGATCACTATAGGTGTAACAGTATCTTCATAACGAAACAGGGAGATCTGCCAAAACAACAACACGCATGAATCTTGACGTACTTTCATACTAAAACCGCACTCGAAAAAATCACAATCAGAATCTATGATGGATTAATACGGTCCCAAGAACTGCAGCAAAGGTATATAGTATGGTAGGGAATCCTAGAAGTTGAACAGTATTCATTTGTGCTAACCTATGACATCACATAAAGGATAAAATCCGAAGAAGTCAGAGCGTGGCTGTATGCCAACGATACGATTGCATTAAAAAAAAAAAAAAAAAAAAAAAAAAAAAAAAGAGAGAGATCCCCTGCAAGATAGGGATAAGACTAAATCAGTGTAATTACATTAAAAAAGGACTTGCTAAGATATCTCAATAATTTTATTTTTATATGAAAGCCTGTACCTTAATCTACGCACTGGCAGTCTGATTCTTCCTTGTTTACGTCGTGTACTAAGCGTATAAGGTGCCTCCGATAATCGTGCGTCCCGCCGACTGTGCAGTACGGGTTGTTATAAGATTTCACATTGCTAAAGGCCCAAAGGCGATCGATATTCATCGTGAGATCTGTGCAGTTTACGGAGAAAACATTATGAGTGTTGGAATGGTAAGAAAGTGGGTGAGAGCATTTAAAGATGGCCGCACAAATGTGCATGATGATCAACGGATTGGGCGTCCTTCGGTCGTTAATGAAAGTTTGGTGCAGGAAACGAACAATAAGGTGAGAGAAAACAGACGCTTCACGATTTTCTCCTTGCGGGATGACTTTCATAATGTTTCTCGTAGTGTTTTGTATGGCATTGTGACCGAACACTTGAATTACCGAAAATTGTGCGCGCGTTGGGTACCAAAAATTTTGACGGATGTGCACAAAACCAAATGTTTAGACAGTGCATTGACTTTCCTTGAGCGGTATCACAAAGACGGTGGTGATTTCTTAAGCGAAATTGTTACGGGCGATGAAACATTGGTGGTCTACGTCACACCAGCAACAAAGCAAAAGTACATGGAAGTTGAGCAATGGCATCGTTTTGCTGCAAGACAATGCCCGTCCGCATGTGGCGAATCAGACCAAAGATCTCATCACATCTTTTCGATGGGAAACTCTAGATCGTCCTCCGTACAGCCCCGATCTTGCGCCCAGTGACTATCAACTGTTCCTCAACTTGAAGAAACACCCGAGTGGTCAGCGTCTTCAAGACGATGACGAAGTCAACGCAGTGGTGATGCAGTGGTTAACAAGTCAGGCGGCAGACTTCTATGAGGAGGGTATCCAAAAACTGGTACACCCTTATGACAAGTGCCTCAATATCGACGAAATTTATGTTGAAAAGTAGATTAAGGTACAGGCTTTCATGTAAAAATAAAATAATTGAGATATCTTAGCACGTATTTTATTTAATTTCAAAACGGTACTTATTTAAAAAAACACGCCTCGTACATTAACGTTAGTACGTATAGAATTTAAATTTTGCAAATTAATATAAACAATATGACATAATCTTTGACGTCGGATGATAAATACACAGTGAAGAGCCAAAACATTACGACCGCCTCACACGACGAGAATTAATGCCGCTTGATGGAACTGCGGGAATAAGACAGAGTAAGGAACGGTAGCAGAGACAAATGGAAAATTATCCTACCGACAGTACGAGTAGCAGATGGGGAAATCCACAGACACACTGGACTTCGACAGACACCACATTGTTATAGTCTAGGGTATGGACATCCCAGAAACGGTGAATCTGGTCGATTGATCGCCTGCTGTTGTCGCTTGATCCAACGGACAATGGTAGAAGGACCTGTGAGCAGGGTAAACGGCGATCTGTGTTACATCTGATGACACAGTGCAGATACAAGTGTTCCCAAGCATACCGGTCAACATCCATTGTTCAACATGGGTCTCCGCGGTGGACAACAAACGGCGTGCAGAATGGTCTGTAGGTGGCAGCATAGTGCAGATGGACACATAGCGTCACAGTGTCGGTATAAAGATAGCCGCCCCACTTGCTACTTGCACCAGGGAAGAACAGCGTTCTGTTATTCGGTTTTTGCGTAGTGAAGGTGTGAGAGCTATTGAAATTCATCGACGAATGAAGGTTCAGTACGGTGTAATTCGCAAATGGTCTGACTTCAGTGGAAGATGCTCCTCGTTCAGGTCAGGCACAACGAGTTGTGACTCCACAGAACATTGAGCAGTAGAAGCGATAGTGAAGGAAAACCGCCGAGTGAATGACACTGCAGCATGTTTACTGGATTAGTCATTGGTCAGCACATCACATTGTGCATGATGTGCTCCAGTTTCACAAAGCGTCTGCAAGATGGGTGTCATGGCAGCTGACTCCTGAAACGAGAGAACGTCATGTTGATGCTTGTGAAGAACTTCTTCGGCGCTTTGAACGAGAAGGTGATGGCTTCCTTGCAAGAATCGTTACTGTGGCGAAACCTGGATTCACTTCCACCAACCGCAAACGAAGAGAGCGAGCAAGGAATAGCGCCATTCCTCATCACCAAAACTAAAGAAGTTTCGAACAGAACCATCAGCAGGGAAGGTTATGTTGACACTCTTTTGAGACGAGAAAGGCGTCATTTTGGAGCATTACATGCCTCGAGGGACCATTGTCACCAGTGCATCATAGACACATCTCCTAAAGAATCATCTGCAGCCTGCAATCAAATTAAAGCGATGTGGATTGCTGTCAGCAGGTGTCCTTTTGCAAGATGACAATGCAAGGGCCCACACTGCCCGTACAACAGTTGCAAGAATCACAGACGTGCATTTTGACTGTCTTCCTCATCCACCATACTCACCAGACCTTGCCCCAAGTGATTTCCATATGTTTGGACCACTCAAAGACGCAATGGGAGGAAAGAAGTTACGTTCTGATGAAGACGTACGCCACGCGGTGCATGAGTAGTTGTGCGGACTACCAAAAGAATTTTTTCTAAAAGATTTTATGCACTTTGTAAGCGCTGGAGGACTTGCGTTGAGCGTGGGGGAGATTATGTTCAGAAGTGATACAGCTTTGTACCACTTCTGCACAATAAATAATATTTTAAAAAATATTTAAGGTTTTTATTTGACTCACCCTCGTAACATGATTACGGGTTTCTACAATCAACTGTCGGTCTCCGGTAGCTGACTGGTCAGCGCGATAGAATGTCAATCCTAAGGGCCCGGGTTCGATTCCCGGCTGGGTCGGAGATTTTCTCCGCTCAGGGACTGGGTGTTGTGATGTCCTAATCATCATCATTTCATCCCCACTGACGCCGAAGTGCCTCAAGTTGGAAGACTTGCACCCGGCGAACGGTCAACCCGACGGGAGGCCCTAGTCACACGACATTTATTTACAATCAACTAGTGTCGAGCTACAATGGCTTTGTCAGCACTTTATACATATATTAGCTAGAGCCGCCCTTCGTACAGTAGCTCTATCAAAACACAGAGGGGTCGCAGCACGCAGAATACCGTAAACCTAACACCGCCGGCTGTTTGTCTCGATGTACACGGTTAAGGAGCCAGCAGTACGTTTGGAGGGCCTTTTTATTCCCAGTTAGTTGGGTGATTGTGCTGACGATTCGCGCCCCAACAGGCAGCCATCACGTACGATTGCCGGTCGAGCACGCGAGGTTTATTGCGCACATAAGAGCCGAATGTCATGCAGCAATAAAGCAGATTCGCGTCGGGGATGATCCGGGCGTCCATCAAGCGGACCACATTAACAATAACTGCCCCGCTCGCGGCGTAACACCGCCGTTAGCGGCCTATGGCGTTGTTGCTACCGATACTGCGATGTCCCCGACACCATTATCTTCGCTTTCCAGTACAATACGCGTTTCGCCTCCTACGGTGGTATTCATGCCCACTCACCTTCATTAACCTGCAGACTGGAGCTGAAAACTGAAAGCTGAGTTCTTGTAGTTAGTGACTGATTGTGATGACGATCCAGAAATCGCTACCCAGCCACTCCGCACAGCCATTTCACTCACTCCATTCAATATCCTCCGTGATTTATTTTTAAATGCCCCACATTTTTTCCCATTTCTCATTAGGCAGAATACTTCTTTTCGTTGGATTTATCGATCCTGATGGTCTAGCGTAAAAAGGAGTAGCTGGGAAGTGAAAGATGGTGAGATGGAATCCCCGTCGGACCATGGAAATTTTTAGTCTGCATTTAATCTAGCCTTCCTCTCTCAACGTTGTGAAGAGTCACCACGAATGACACGTGGTTCAGACTCCACGTCAACTTGTAGGTACTCTTTCCCCAGTTGGATAACTGTGGTAAATTAGGTACATGCAAATCACCGGTTTGATTTGATTTAAATAAACAGGCAGTTAAAACAGAAGCTGTCCTAGCCCACTATTTCCAGGACTGAAACAAGGTTCATTCTGCCGTTTCATTCACTGTGGTTCTAGAAAAGCCAACCAGAACCCATTAGGAATAGAAAGTGATCCGTTAGTAGTTATTAGACACGATTTCTTCAGTACTTGATAACCCGAATATTCTGAGTCTTTTGATGTCGATCGCTTCCCACCGAAGGATTGGGTATGACACTGTTTCATCACCCTCACCACACTGTGTAAATACTGGGTCACGTTTGACTACACCCATTGTGTGTAGCGGCTTCTTAACGTTCCCATGGCCAGCCGTTACTGCCAAAAATAGTTCAGCCGGCTTCCTGTTCAAGCCCGGGATTATGGAACTTCTATTAAAACGTATCTTTGACATCGTTAGCTTGCCTTTTGTTTGCTTTTGAATCATAGTCCTACATGCTGCCATCCGATCCAGTACCGTAGCTTAATCATCGCCTTAGTGATGGTTAGAGCAGGTTCCGGTCCAACAAATAAATTTTCTCGCATCTGTCCTGGTCGTTGCCACTGATTCTTCAGTCACCAGAGATCCACAGCAAATTAATCCTCTTGCTTACCTGTAGTCTCGCATGAGTATTTGGCATTCTGCATCGATCTCTGATCTCGTTGCAGGGACTGAAAAATATTTTAGAGATGCTTGGCTGTCTGAATAAATGTAGATGCTATGATATTTGTAGTGCCTATTCAAATTCTCCTCCGTGCTATCGTGATAGCGGATATTTCCGCCTGGAATACCGTGTAAATCTTCAGTAAAGAGAGTACTCTTTCTAGCCCCGACTTTACCCCGTACACCACGACCCCCGTGCCTTAAAGTGTTTTTGACCCGTCATTAAACCACACAATGTTTTCTGCACGGTGTCGTGGTTCGCCCTTCCACTGGTCCCACAATACGTTACACTAAAAGGTTAACTGAAAGAGCTGGCAGTTATTGTCATCTGGCAATTCTCCAATCATCCCTATATCTACCACATTTCTTATATGTGTGTGGGATTCCTAAACGTATTCAGTTATTTCCAGTTCTTAACCAGTATGTCTGCGACGCTGCCTCAGTTTTAACCCACATGTGTAATGGGGGCATGTCCAGCACGGTCTCCATACCAGCAATGGGTTACTGCTAATTCCGTCTGTTATGGCTAAGCAAGCCAGTCTGTGCACTTTGCAAGCTCCTTAACAACATTAAATGAAACAACAATTTCACTGTTACCAGTCACCCTGGTAACAGTGAAATTGTTGTTTCATTTAATGTCAGTAACAGTCACGGTAAAGCCTAACCTAAAAATGTTCGCATTAAAACTCCTTAACAACCTTTTTTGGTTTTATTTTGTTCCACCATACTGTAGCCCCATAAACTGTCATAGACCTTATTACAGTGGTGTATATCCAGTACATACTCTTGCTGTTTGGAGCTCAGTTTTCTCTCATAGAAATAGTTTTCACCTTGTATTCCTTATGTGAGAGATCCATGGCTGCACAAAAATACTTCACAGCCACTATATGGGTAAAGTTTCATTGAAAATGTTAAGATTACAGTGCGTGTGTTGGATGTACTTCCTTGTGAATGTTACAAGAACAATCTTCTTAGGGCTGACCCTTACATCTATTTCCTGCACTAGTTCTGCACTAATCGTACAATTTAATTATTTATTGAAATAGTACTGTTTGAATTGTGCCACGTTGTGCACTGAAATAGGGCAAAACTTGTGCAGGAAATGAAATGTAAGGGTCAGCCAGAAGAGAAACTGTTGTTGTAATAGTACTAGCAAATTTTCCAAGCATTGTTATGACTAAGCGGTCTGCGTCTCCTTTGCACAAGTAGCCTCCAGTATTTATGTGTTAATGAGTCTCCAACGTGGCGTCAAATTCAAAGACTTGCAGTCGGCCATTGAACCATATGGAAATATTATCATTGTTATATTCATTATTATTATTATCATTATTATTATTGTTGTTGTTGTTATTTGAGTCTGTCATGCGATTCTTCACTGCAAAGTTCTTTGTAGTAACATTTTCTTCAATACCGACTGAAATGGCTTGGTTATCACGTCTGTGAGGGAAGATGCTGTGGAGAGTATGACGTAAAAATAACCAAGCGGTGATTCCCGGCTGATGATGAAGAGTTTGAAGAAATGTGTGATGAGATAATAGAAATTATTCAGATAATTAAAGAGACGAAAATTTGATCATGATGGGAGACTGGAATTCGTCGGTTGGAAAAGGAAGAGCAGCAGAAATAGTAGGTTAATATGGACTGGGGGAAAGAAATGAAAGAGGCAGCCGCCTGATAGAATTTTGTACAGAGTATAATTTAATCATCGCTGACATTTGGTTTAAGAATCATAAAAGAAGGCTGTATACGTGGAAGAGACCTGGAGACACCGGAACGTTTCAGATTTATTATACAACGGTTAGACAGAGATTTAGGAAAACGATTTTAAATTGTAAGACATTTCCAAGGACAGGTATAGACTCTGAGCATATTTCATTGGTTATAAACTGTAGATTAAACTGAACAAATAGGAAAAAGATATGAAATTAAGGAGATGGGACCTGGATAAGCGGAAAGGAACAGAGGTTGTTGAGAGCTTCAGAGAGGGCATTATTTAACGGTTGATTACAACAGCAAAACGAATGTAATAGAAGACAAATGTGTAGCTTTAAGAGATGAAATATTGTAGGCAGCAGAGGATCAAAAAGGTGAAATGACAAAGCCTAGTAGGAATTTTTAGACACCACAAGAGACACTGAATTTAAGTGATGAAAGGAGAAAATTTAAAATGAGGCAGGCAAAAAGGAATTAAACATTTAAAAAATGAGACTAATACTTAGCGCAAAATTTATAAGCATGAATTGCTAGAAGACAAATTTAAGGATTTAGAAGCATATTTCACTAGGGGAAAAATAGATACCGCATACAGGAAAATTACAGAGGCCTTTGGGAAAAAGAGATGCAGGTATATGAATATCAAGAGCTCAGATGGTAAACGAGTCCTAAGCAAATAATGGAAAGCTGAAAGTTGGAAGTAGTATGTAGAGAGTCTATACAAGGCAGATGGACTTGAAAGGAATATAACAGAAAGGGGAGTGGCTATAGATGAAGATGAGATGGGAGATACGATACTACGAGAAGACTTTGACAAGTGTGTCAAGGATCTAAGTCGAAACGAGCCCAAGAAGTAGACGCATTCCGTCAGAACTACCGATAGCCAGCCACGATAAAAGTTTTCCAACTGGTGTGCAAGATGAATGGGACAGGGTTAACACCCTCAGACCTTAAGAAGAATGTAGTAATTACAATTCCAAAGAATGCAGTTGCTGATAGGTGTGAAAATTACCGAACAATCAGTTTAATGAGTCAAGGTTGCAAAACACTAACACGAATTCTTTACAGAAGAATGGTAAAACAGGTATAAGCAGACCTCGGCGAAGATCACTTTGGATTCCCGAGAAAAGTAGGAATACGAAAGGCAATACCGACCCTATGACTTATCTTGGAAGATAGGTTAAGGAAAGGCGAATCTACAAATGGAGAAAGCTTTTGACAATTTGTGGAATACTCTCTTTGAAATTCTGGAGGTAGTAGGGATAAAATTCAGGGAGCGAAACGCCATTTACGACTTGTACAGAAACCAGATGGCTGTTATACGAATAGAGAGGCATCAAAGGGCAGTAGTGGTTCAGAAGGGAGTGAGGCAGGTTATGGCCTATCCTCGATATTATTGAATATGAACAATGAACAAGCAGTAGAGGAAACCGAAGAAAAATTTGGAGTAGTAATTACGGTTAAGAAAGAAGAAATAAAATCTTCGAGTTTTGCAGATGACGACATAATACTGTCAGAGATAGCAAAGGAATTGCAAGAGCAGTTGAGCGGAATGGACAGCGTCTTGAAAGGTGGATTGAAGATGAGCATCAATAAAAGCAAAGCAAGGATTATGGAATGTACTCGAATTAAATCAGGTGACGCAAAGGGAATTAGATTAGGAAGTTAGACACTTAAAGTAGTAGGGAAAATTTGGTAGTTGGGCAGCAAAATAACAGCTGATGGCCGAAGTAGAAAGGATATAAGATGTAGACTGTCAATGGCAAGAAAAGATTTGCTGAAGAAGCGATACTTGTTAACATCGAATATAGATTTAAATATTGGGAAGTCTTTTCTGAAGGTATTTATCTGGAGTGTAGTCATGCACAGAAGTGAAACATGAAGGATAAACAGTTTAAATAAAAAGAGAATAGAAGCATTCGAAACCCGGTAGTTGTAACGTAGCAACTACGTTACGTAGTACTGTATAAATATACCCATTCTATTTTGCAATTTTATTTAAAAACTACAGTAGTAATTTTAATAGTAGTAAAATGGTGAGGGCTTCCCCCAAATTTAAACCAAAGTAATTTACGTCACCCATTAGGTGACGTGAACTAATATACTTTCGTTATTAATCAAAGTAAATGTAAATGAGGGTATGCATAGGGCAATGGGCAGGCATATGTCAAACGATTGGTATAGAATGCTCTGAGTCATCTCAAGCAGGAAGGCGCTCTGATTGACTGTGGCCGGATGTAGATGGGAGTGCCAGTTGCGCGAGAAAATGATAGTTTTCTAGTACCTTCTAGAACAATTTAAGATTGGTAATACCGTTCCGGTATCAGAAAGCGCGCAGGATTGTGAATGCTCAGAGAACCCCCGCCCACCGCCCCCCCTCGCAGAACTTCGATGGCGATATTGCGAGATGTTGGCATAGAGAGAAAATAGTTCCACTTGTTCTTAACCCTTCAGGTTAAGAAAAATATGTTTAAAATGTAATCTAAAGCATGTAATTGAGGACAGGCGTAAGAAAACGATCTCCTGTCTTAGGTGCTATTTTCTTTCAGTAGTTTATAAAATGAGTAACTACGTGATTACCCATTGGCGCGGTGGTACGAATGAAGTGGAGGGGGATCGCTAGTTTTGGCGTTGGCGCTTTCAATCTAAAGTGTCCCTTTGGGTCATTCATAGCGGACATACCCGTATCTGTCCATTCTAATGAGATGGTTACTTTATTCGGTCAGTAAGTACTTTTACAGTACAGATGTCTTTTGAGGCACTGCTCCGAGTGTCTGGAACAGCAGTCGAGTAGCGACAGATTATTCAAATGGTTCAAATGGCTCTGAGCATTATGGGACTTAACATCTAAGGTCATCAGTCCCCTAGAATTAGAACTACTTAAACCTAACCAACCTAAGGACAGCACACACATCCATGCCCGAGGCAGGATTCGAACCTGCTGCCGTAGCGGTCGCGCGGTTCCAGACTGAAGCGCCTAGAACCGCTCGGCCAGACGGGCCGGCTGACAGTTTATTCCGCAGTTTAATACGCCAGTAAAAGCGTACGCGAGACAGTGATTTTGATTGTGAGCTACGAAGTCTCATTGCAACTGTGATGAACTCTAGAACAACTGTAGAACCGCTTATGGCAATCAAGATGCAGTCACATCGTCACTGATAAGCGATTTCTTGCGTGGCTCGGCGCTGGTGTGTATCTCCGATAAGTCTTCAAGGTTTTACTGTGCACAAGATGGCCGTAGAGTCGAGTGCAATTAAACGAATCTAAATTCATTGTATAATGTGTTAATGTTCACGCGAACGAGTGTTTGTCGCAGTTATATCGTTAAACGTCTCGTCTGGCTGTGCAAAATTAACTGCTTAACGCTGAGTAGAACTAGTATCTAAATTCTACGTATGTGAAGACAAGACAGGTTGTTCTCGAAGGGGATAACGTATATTCCATTCCCCTGAAGGATAGAGTCTAATTGATTGGGAAGTTAATTTATGAACATAAATGAGAGATGTGTCATCGTAAGGCGCGTAAGGGAAGACCTTAGCCAGACATTACTGTAATAGCAATCCCTTGCAGTTGTAACATGTGCTTTATCGGAGGACGCTCTGCCTCTGAATTATATTGTATTTATCACGGTAGTTCGGTGTTCTTATTTGCTGCAACACCTTTTTTTTCATTACGATATTACTTGGTTGATTTGCAGCTCCCCAAGATGGCTTACGGTGAGTAGCATCTACAGCGGGAGAGCAGGACTGTCTTTGAGAGCCAAACATATCCGAAAAATATAAAGGTCGTATGCTGTGGTGCTTATGGCACGTGACAAACGTTATGTGGACGTTGGCCTGCTGCGCGCTCGGTTTAAAACAAATATTTGTGGCACCAAGGCTCTCAGCTGGTTAACCAGTGGTACCGATAGATTAATAATAGTATGCAAACACATGTTATATCACCTTCCAGTGATCGGTTTAGTCATAATGGTAGCCAGGTGAAATAAATCTCAGAGTAATAACTGCTCCACCGACCCTGCTAACGTCCGTGCTACAGGAGAATGCTGAAATTATATGTATCCATCACCTAACTAATAAGGAGGTACTGAATAGAATTGGAGAGACAATGAATTTGTGGTACAGGTTGACCAAAAGAAGAGATCGGTTGATACGACACATTCTGAGACATCAAGGGATCTCCAATTTAGCACTTTAATGTTGGAGGAAACTGTGTAGGTGTGGGTGAGGTAAGTTGTAGAGGGAGACTAAGAGATGAATACAGTAAGCAGATATAGAAAGGCGTAGGATGTAACAGTTATTCTGGGATGAAGAGGCTAGCACAGGATAGAGTAGCAGGGAGAGCTGCGTTAAACCAGTCTTCAGACTGAAGACCACAACGACAACAACCTGTCACACATACACTTCTAAGCGAGCAACAAGTGTACTCATCGTGTACTGTAATTTTAAGGTGACTGTTTACTATATTGCTCGAAATCAACTTTTGTGAACTGCATTAACTTTGAAAATTGCATTTATATCTTGTTCTACCTAAACCTGGGTGACAATCTATTCTCAAACTGGAGACCAATATTTCGTCTTGCATCGGTGTGGTATATCTTAGCTAGCGACGTAAAGTGGGACGATTATGATTCAGGCTGCATAGATATGAAAGCTAAAGTGTTTTGCAGATTTTTACATTCCTCACTCAATAATGGTGTCGGTTTCCATATCAGCTAGACGAAAAAGCGTCCGGTTTCCGTTTAAAATATTTTACCGTTTCAATATCGATGTCTCGCTGCTGTCAAACAGAGTAGATGTCGGCTAATGTGTAGTATTTTATTTTAAATTTTTTGTTGCATATTTTCAAAGCTCTCTTGCAGCTGTGTCAGTTGCTGGATATTGCCTTCAATGTGATATTACATTTCAAGTCCAGAAGTAGTGTCATCCACGCATTTGTAAGCAAATAGTAGGATCTGAGCCCTTTACAAGCATTTTATTTTCTACGCAGTGTCTCCTACCTGATAGTCGATATTTTCGTTTTATACGTCACTACTATTATATTACATTAAATTTATTCGCAGTTGCATATATCGACAACCATCAGCTATATGATGGAATAACGACGATGAAAATTTGTGCCGGACCAGGACACTAACCCGAGGCTGCCACCCATCGCTGCCTTACCTTTTGGCAATCCGAGCACGAATCACGGTAAGGCGTAATTTCCATATGTCATCACCACGTGTCATCCATAATGCGTGTTATCGTACAGGGGAGATATTTTACTTGAAAGTCGCTTACTAGGTGTCGGCGGATAAATACGGTACTGCAGTGCCGCTGTTATTCCTAATTACGATACAATGTTCCTTTTGACATGTTTGCATGTCCGATGGAACCTTGCATTGTAAATCGGAATAACACAGACACTGTAGTTTAGTATTGTATTAAACGATGATACATTCTTATACTTGACTCCTCTTTAAGCTAATGGTATTGGGGATAGAGATATTCCTCACGATTTTTTTATTTGCATCTTTAAGCTATTTCCTTTCGTCTCTTAACTTTAAAAATCTCATTTACGTATATGTAGGTTCACCAATTTCGTTCATTCAGTAGTAGTACCTAGGTATAGGATTGATTGTAAACACTGTGCCCGCTTAACAACAAAGGAGTTTGGTATATTTGTCTAACTTACATGGAATTTTATTGCCGTGAATGGATTTTAATCATCTTATGATATGCTCCACAATTTTAGTCTCCTGAGTCTGTAGTGCAGTTCATCCAACATTCACTGAGAACTTACTTATTATATTCTTTCTTTCTAGACTTATCTTTTCGACTACGGTTACCACATAGTACTGTGGTTCCATTTTCTAAATATATAGCCGTGGCTTCAGGAACACTTGCCCGTTCCCAGAAACAATTTTTTATTTACATATTAATAATTTTGCAGCTTTCCATTCCCTTGGATGTTTCTGGTGTTCCAGCAATTATTAATAATTTACAGTGTATGAAATAAAGATTTTTATGTCATCAGTCTTCTGCACAGTACTATCTAGCAATCTTATTCTTCCTTATGTTCACTTTAGTAATATTCTTCACGTTCTTCATCGCCTTGCTTATCCTTAACTTTAACAGTACCAACGCATTTTCAATAACGTATACTATCAACGGTAATGGAAGGGAAAAGACATTATTTTTAAATTGGTACTGTAGTGTAAATAGGTTCCAGAGCAAAGCATTTTCAATAGCATGTGTTACTTGGGGGGGGGGGGGGGGGGCGGTTCTTTACGACCAACATAAAATTAAAAAGGAAATAAAAATTTCGTTAACTGTTGTCGACTTTTTCACTACCTATTTTTTAAATAGGTGCTGGTGTGCAAGCAGGGCCCTGGAGCTGAAAATATTGAATACTGCATTCACTGTGAGTGGTCTCATCTGCCATTAACGGTTACTTTCTCGAGTTAATTTTGACTGAGAAATTTAATATAGTTACGGAACCTGGTAGAAGAATAGTTAAAAGCAAGAAATAGATTTTTTTCAAAATTTTGAAGTGTGAAGTGCAGGAGTAGGCTACATGAGTAGATCACAATATTTTCAAAAGGTGGGCATGAAGTACACCATCTCCTCCACCCACCCATCGCACCCTATTTTTTTGGTGTTGCTGGGGTTTAACTTTCTGCCAGACGGTTTTCTTCTGTCCAATTCATCAAGTCAAAGGATTTAATATGATTTTCGGAACTCAAGATTAACTGCTTCACCCTGATTACCTTGACTCTGGCAGCCATGTATAAAGGAAATTAGTGACATATGGTATTTCCTGACTTCTTAAAGGCATCTGAGTCGGTACGACACTAATGCTTGTCGACGAAAGTACGAGGGCAGTTCAATAAGTAATGCAACACATTTTTTTTCTCTGCCAATTTTGGTTGAAAAAACCGGAAATTTCTTGTGGAATATTTTCAAACACTCCCGCTTCGTCTCGTATAGTTTCATTGACTTCCGACAGGTGGCAGCGCTGTACGGAGCTGTTAAAATGGCGTCTGTAACGGATGTGCATTGCAAACAACGGGCAGTGATCGAGTTTCTTTTGGCGGAAAACCAGGGCATCTCAGATATTCATAGGCGCTTGCAGAATGTCCACGGTGATTTGGCAGTGGACAAAAGCACGGTGAGTCGTTGGGAAAAGCGTGTGTCATCATCGCCGCAAGGTCAAGCAAGACTGTCTGATCTCCCGCGTGCAGGCCGGCCGTGCACAGCTGTGACTCCTGCAATGGTGGGGCGTGCGAACACACTCGTTCGAGAAGATCGATGGATCACCATCAAACAACTCAGTGCTCAACTTGACATCTCTGTTGGTAGTGCTGTCACAATTGTTCACCAGTTGGGATATTCAAAGGTTTGTTCTCGCTGGGTCCCTCGCTGTCTAACCGAACACCATAAAGAGCAAAGGAGAACCATCTGTGCGGAATTGCTTGCTCGTCATGTGGCTGAGGGTGACAATTTCTTGTCAAAGATTGTTACAGGCGATGAAACATGGGTTCATCACTTCGAACCTGAAACAAAACGGCAATCAATGGAGTGGCGCCACACCCACTCCCCTACCAAGAAAAACTTTAAAGCCATACCCTCAGCCGGTAAAGTCATGGTTACAGTCTTCTGGGACGCTGAAGGGGTTGTTCTGTTCGATGTCCTTCCCCATGGTCAAACGATCAACTCTGAAGTGTATTGTGCTACTCTTCAGAAATTGAAGAAACGACTTCAGCGTGTTCGTAGGCACAAAAATCTGAACGAACTTCTCCTTCTTCATGACAAAGCAAGACCTCACACAAGTCTTTGCATCCGAGTGGAGCTCACAAAACTTCAGTGGACTGTTCTTCCTCATGCCCCGATCTCGCACCGTCGGATTTCCATATGTTTGGCCCAATGAAGGACGCAATCCGTGGGAGGCACTACGCGGATGATGAAGTAGTTATTGATGCAGTACGACGTTGGCTCCGATATCGACCAGTGGAATGGTACCGTGCAGGCATACAGGCCCTCATTTCAAGGTGGCGTAAGGCCGTAGCATTGAATGGAGATTACGTTGAAAAATAGTGTTGTGTAGCTAAAAGATTGGGAAATGACCTGGTGTATTTCAATGCTGAATAAAACAACCCCTGTTTCAGAAAAAAAAGTGTTGCATTACTTATTGAACTGCCCTCGTACAACAATATGGGCTGTCAAACGAACTTTATGACTGTTTTTAGGATTTCCTTTTAGGGAGGACGCACTATGTTACCGTGCATGATGAAATATGAAAGTGTGTTTAGCTAATGGTGTTCATTCTGCAGGTCAATGATATGTTTCACATCATAAATTGCTAACTTTTGACGTCGATGTAGTTACTTATACAGAAGTACCGTACGAAGAAGGGTGCGAAAAAAGCCAGTCAGATCTTGAAAATTTCACTGTGTTACAAATAATGCCAAATTCCTTAAACATCTGTCAATGTAAAATTGTGAAATTTACGACAGCCAAAAAGGTAGTATCGTTTAACTACAACATCAAGCAGACACAGTTGAAATTAGTCAAGTGCTACAAATAGTTAACTATAAAGCTGTATGCATTGGAATGATCACGTAGTTTCAGTGGTAAGTAAACATGGATTTAGAATGCATTTCATTCGTAGCGTACTACCAAAATGAATTGATCTAGAGAGGAGGTCGCTTAAAGAACACTGGTGCTATCTATACCAAAACACTACGTAGATATGTGGGACTCAAACCAAATAATACTATGAGGGGACTAGTACAAATGATAAATAAATGGACATGCAACAGCCTCCTTCGAAAGGCGTCCGTCGGTACCGTGAAGGCAAGACTGGACTGGGCGTTTAAGGAGTTATACAGGATGGGGAAAAGAAAAGTGGCCCGGACGAATGGTTACGACTGGACGTGAATGTAGGATCTGTTTTGAGCAATTCAAAAAACATTCCGAAATGTGTCCGCACACCAAACATGTGGCTTCTGCTCACCAGAAAATGCTTCAGAGTCTTACCATATCAACCTGACGCCTAGCGCAACAGATTAGTATATCACATCGATCATGTGGACGAATACTCCAACTGGACCTTGAAAGGTGGCTACACAGAGCCACAGCGCCAGAGATTACGCCAAAGAGTATTATTCCGCCGCCTCCACTGGCAGTGCTTGTCGAGAACTCGTAGTAGCCAGTGCTTGCTGAGATGTCGTAGTGAAAAGTTCTTGTCGAGAAGTCGTAGTGGAGAGTGCTTGTTCCATGTTTTATGCAGTTGTTTGATGGGATAGACTGCAGATGTTGTTCTAATGGAGATATTGTAATGATCAGAGTGCTTTTCGTCAATATATATGAAGGTAAAATATTCCCTGTTTTTTTTCATTATTTCAGTGTCTTAAATAATGCGTCATTACAGGTTCAGTCAACAAAGCATCTGGCTCGTGTTCTTGTATTAGAGTGTAATTCTGGTTTCCTTACGCAATTATAGTATTTATATTTTTTTTAATTACTTCAGTATAAATGGTATTTAAAATTTCTTGTCTTGTTGAAGAAGAACCGTGCCAGATGTGTACGTTGAATCACACTTCCACACACAGAACAAATACACTTGTGCTTTGTTGTTGCGTTGGTTTTATAGCTGCTGGGGACTTAATTAATTAATTGTGTTAAAGGAAAATTTCATTCCATTCTTTGTTGTTGTTCTATGCAGTCAGATTGCGTACTAAAACTAGTCAGGGCCAACCGTTTACGACACAGCGTAACCGGACAGTTAGCTACTAGAAATTTATAAAGTATTTGCATTTAATATTTATTTAATTAAGCCCCCATGCAACCTCCACATGCATCCCTATCCCAGTTCTGTGAGTGGCTGTTCACTGAGATAGCAATGAATGACTTGGACGTGGATATGTTCTTTAAGTCTGATGAATCCTGATCTCACCTGAGCGGTTATGTCAACTCACATAATCACATGTTCTGGCCAGCGGAGAATCCGCATGACTTCCACGATACACCCTTGCATGATCAGTAGGTTGGGGTTTGGTTTACAGTGCCTGCACGCCTCATTGGTCCCACGTTCTGTCATCGGACGCTGACTTACTTGCTTTACATTGCCAACACTTTGAAAACACTTTTGGCATCTTTACCGGAGGAGGGAAAAATACACAGTTATATCCAACAGTATGAAGCAACTGCCCATACAGCCGGCCGAACATCGCAGCAACCTCATTTCTAAGGAGCATCGCAACAACCCTATAGTCTTCAAGATCTGCAGCAGAACATTTCGGATGAGATTGCAGAAGTTCCAGTAGTTCAGCTCCGATCCGCCTTCAAACGTCCTGGCCAAGGCCAAAAAATGCCAATAGATGCATGGTGGTAACTTTCAGCATTTGTTACAGTCAGGTTAGTACTGTATTTCCTTTCCTCTCCTGTGTTTCTTTATACCCTAGAGCTCCGTTCTCCGGGCCACTTTAATTTGCCCCACACTGTTCTTCCTGCGGACTGTACACGAACGTATCAGGAAGAAATCCTTGATGCGTGGTAAAACAAGAGGTACTCTCTGCGATTCACTTAACAGTGTAAGGATGCTTATGCAGATGTAGGACCGTCATTTTAAAAGTAAAGAACATTGTGATCTGACGAGAAGCAAAACTCGCACTCCATTCCTAATTATATGCACCAGTATCATCAACACTGAACAGCTATGCTCGTTGATTGTTTATTTTTGTCGACTGTAAATGTATTAAAAATTAACGACCCAATCAAATATGAGGAGCTTAGTGTAATACGGTTTAATGTAAAACACACACATCAAACAAACCTTTGCATCACCTCGGATCCGAGAGTTCCCGAACCTGTACAGATAATTGGAACAGATATCATCATTTCCGCCCTTTTAATTGCTCATGAAAACCACACGTTGCATGTTGTACCACCATACAGCGAGACCTTCAGAGGTGGTGGTCCAGGTTTCTGTACACACCGGTACCCCTAATACCAAGCAGCATTTCCTCTTGCATTGATGAATGCCTGTATTCGTCGTGGCCTGCTATCCACAAGTTCATCAAGGCACTGTTAGTCCAGATTGTCCCACTCGTCAACGGCGATTCGAAGTAGACCCCTCAGAGTGGCTGGTGGGTCACGTCGTCCATGAACAGCCCCTTTCAGAGTATCCCAGGCATGTTCGATAGGGTTCATGACTCGAGAACATGCTGGCCACTCTAGTCCAGCGATGTCGTTATCATGAAAGAAGTCATTCACAAGACGTGCACGATGGGGGCGCGAATTGTCGTCCATGAAGACAAATGCCTCGACAATATGCTGCCGATATGGATGCACCATCGGTCGGAGGGTGGCATTCACGTATCGTACAGCCGTTACGGCGCCTTCCATGACCTCCAGCGGCGTATGTCGGCCCCACATAACGCCACCCCCAAAACTTAGGGAACCTCTCCACCTTGCTGCACTCGCTGGACCGTGTGTGTAGGACGTTCAGAATGACCGGTTTGCCTCCAAACACCTCTCTGACGATTGTCTGGTTGAAAGCGTATGCGACACTCATCGGTGAAGAGAACGTGATGCCAATCCTGAACGGTCCATTCGACATGTTGGTGGGCCCTTCTGTACCGCGCTGCATGGCATCGTGTTTAAAAAGATGGACCTCACCATGGACGTCGCGAGCGAAGTTGGGCATCAAATGGTTCATATGGCTCTGTGCACTATGGGACTTAACATCTGAGGTTATCAGTCCCCGAGAACTTGGAACTACTTAAATCTAACTAACCTAAAGACATCACACACATCCATGCCCGAGGCAGGATTAGAACCTGCGACCGTAGTGGTCGCGCGGTTCCAGACTGAAGCGCCTAGAACCGCTCGGCCACACTGGCCAGCAGTTGTGCATCATGCGGCCTAAAGCGCTTAGTTTGAGTCGTAACACGACGTCCTGTGGCTGCACGAAAAGCATTATTCAACATGGTGGCGTTGCTGTCAGCGTTCCTCCGAGCCATAATCTGTAGGTAGCGGTCATCCACTGCAGTAATAACCCTTGCGCGGCCTGAGCGAGGCATGTCATCGACATTTCCTGTCTCTCTGTACCTTCTCCAAGTCCGACCAACATCGTTTTGGTTCACTCCCAGACTCCTGGACACTTCCCTTATTGACAGCCCTTCCTGGCACAAAGTAACAATGCGGAAGCGATAGAACCGTGGTATTGACCGTCTAAGCATGGTTGAATTACAGACAACACGAGCCATGTACCTCATTCCTGGTGGTAAGGCTGGAACTGACCGGCTGTCAGACCCCCTCCGTCTAACACGCGCTGCTCATGCATGACTGTTTACGTCTTTTGGGGGCGGGGGTTAGTGACATCTCTGAACTGTCAAAGGGACTTTGTCTGTGATACAATATCCACAGTCAACGTCTATCTTCAGGAGTTCCGAAATCCGGTATGATGCAAAACTTGTTTTGATGTGTGTAATTCCACCCTATCAAAATTTCAGATAGAGAGCTGAAGCTTACGGAAATGTAACGAATGACGGTTTAGTTAGAAACTGATGAATTATGTTTCATGTTATGTACGTACGTACGTACGAGAAATATGAAAGTCTATGGGTCAGATGGCATTAATAAGGACATTTTATGGTAAACTATGTCGTTCCCTTTATTACTTTCGATTGTTACATTTATTAAAGGAATTTGGGCACTGGTGTTAAATTTACAATTCTTGGAAGATATCAGAAGCAACATTAACTTTTATAAAAGGTCAAAGAAACAATTGTGAAAATTATAGTAGAATTATTCTTCAGCCTATTAAATATTTACAAAAATAACCAATAATCTTTTATGAACCATACAGACACTCTCCTGTGGAGTGATAACATATTTACCGTTGTAAGAATTTTGGAGAAACGACGAGAATTCAGTTTAGAGATTCCTATAGCTTTTATTGACTTCGAATAAGGTTTTGAATTCTGAACAGAAAGAAACTATAGGACATAATAATTAAAGCTGGATAACCTCGGAATCTTGTTGAAGCTACACAAAGCTGTTACTTGGACAAAAACATAATAATAAGAGTTGATAATAGCAGAACTGAAGAAACAACTACCAATAAGGGACTTAAACACGTCTGAAGATCGTCAGCAACCTTATTTCATGCATGTATAAATGATTTATCTAACAACTGGACACAGGAAGTAAGTCCGGTACACAGATTCATAGAAATGAATGTGTCACTATCCTTATATATGCATAGGATGTTATAATTTTGGAAGAAAGCGAAAAAATTCATAGAAATGAATATGTCATTATCCTTATATATGCATTCTTGTTATAATTTTGGAAGAAGGTGAGGAAGAGCTACAAAAAGGATTGTATAAATTACACCAGTTTTGGGAAAGAGAATACAACCGCGAAACATCAACCAAAAAACCTAAAATCGTGAAATCGTGGCTCGTCACGGGAAATACCCCACACGCTCTAAAGTAATAACAGCTAACACACCACTTCAGCAGGCTTTCCGCTTGAGTCTTTTTAGGAAGCGTCGTAAGTTATGACATAGACATGGACATAGAAAATAAAATTAACGAATACCTGTCAATATGCATAATAATAAACAAAACATTCCTGAAACTTCCTGGAACAAATATCGAAAGAAAAATGATTAAAATGTTGTAAAACCATGGTTATATCAATGCTCCTATGTATGAGTCATAGATCCCTAAAAATGGCGGTAAAAGTAAGCAACAGTCAACAGAAATGAGATTTCTTTGAAGAGTGTGAGGTATTGAGAGACACTGCCTGAGAAGCTCTAATAGTAAATGAAGATATTGGGAACGAACTATATACTTATAATACTAATAAAGAAGATAGAAGAAAATAAAACATTATGGAAACAAAATGTGTGTAGAGAGAATCCCTCGTCTGACCATGCTATGCCACCCAAGAGGAAGAATGGATGTCGGAAGTCTCAGATTGAGGTGGCAATGAAAAGTAAATACTGAACAAGCACAAGTGCCTAATCCTTGAAGTGCAATAGAAGAAGACTATTCAACGGTGGAGAAACGAATATTTCTGTTGGGGAACAAATAGCTTGACTTTCAGTTGTGACTGACGAACTCACATCAAGGTAGTAGTAAAAATAAAAAGTAAATAAATAAACAAGACAAACGTTTCACTAATGACAGACTGAGCTTCCGCTTTCCTGAAATTTTACGATCAGTTCTTTATCAAATTTCTAGTGGTAATTTGTGCTAAGGAAAAGTGTGTGTCAGGTAGGCTCCTTCGCTTTTAAGAGATGAACACATAAAACCACTTATGTAAGTTGCATTGGGTTTAATCATTCGGTAGGACAAGGATGGCAAGGAGTGATGGAACCAGAAACAAGCTCCAGTCAATGGAATGGCATCGTTCATGACCCCTCAACAACACCTACAAAAGCTACACTATATCTGAACACCATAAAGGTTATGAAAACAGTATTTTGGGATTAAAACGGTGTTCTACTCATCGACTTCGTACCTAAAGGTTAAACCATAAGAGCAGCGTCCTGTTTTCAGACCCTTCACTGACCACAACACGCCGTTCACAACAAACGGTGTGGATTTTAGTCCAGAAACAGTCCGCATCTTCACGATAGCGCTGGCCCGCATTCTGCATTGACGAATGATATACCCCAGCAGGTGCACAGGGAAGGTTTTCAACGTTTTCCTAATATTCCGGGCTTGCTCCGCATGATTACCATGTTTTCCCAAAAATCAAGGATATCTTTTAGGAGAAAAGCACTATGTAAATGACGACGTAGTGGAACAGGATGTAAGAAAATTGTTCAAGAATAGATCTTGCGGAGCACTGCGTCGACACTTCAAATTTCAACGGTGACTGGAGTCATTGAAATATGTTGCTTTATTGATTTGCACAAAAAGTAGGGACAATCGACAGTTCTTTACTTTTGTTCCGTCGTAACATCAAGCGCCGGTTCGCCGCGCGGGATTAGCCGAGCGGTCTCAGGTGCTGCAGTCACGGACTGTGCGACTGGTCCCGGCGGAGGTTCGAGACTTCCCTCGGGCATCGGTGTGTGTGTTTGTCCTTAGGATAATTTAGGTTAAGTGTGTGTAAGCTTAAGGACTGCTGACCTTAGCAGTTAAGTCCCATAAGATTTCACACACTATTGAACATTTATCAGCCGGAGTGGCCGAGCGGTTCTAGGAGCTAGAATCTGGAACCGCACGACCGCTACGGTCGCAGGTTCGAATCCTACCTCACGCATGGATGTGTGTGATGTCCTTAGGTTAGTTAGGTTTAAGTAGTTCTAAGTTCTAGGGGACTGATGATTTCAGAAGTTAAGTCCCATAGTGCTCAGAGCCATTTTAACCATTTTTTTCAAGCGCCAGATCGTCGGCCTGGAACCTCACAGTAGAGAAGGTTGTGAGACGACGTCAGCCAGTAGTACTCGTACGCTGACTAGGACCGCACCACGGCGTGAGCGGCACCTGTACAAAGAGAATATAAGCAACGCTCCAGCCAGCCTCGGCCGCACTAGAAGACGAAATGTCATACGAACTCTACAGCATTGACTCATGAACTTGTGTGATTTGCTTGCATGAAAATTGTTATATCGAAGGACATTGATTGTTTGCGTGTCGCCCTTTGCTTGCGACTCACTCAAATTACTGTAATAGACTCCATTAAAAAGGTTTGCTTCAATGTTGTCTAGCTATCCGAGAAAGCAGCTTCCTAGGCGCACTTACACTACTGGCTATTAAAATTGCTACACCAAGAAGAAATGCAGGTGATAAAAGGGTATTAATTGGACAAATATATTATACTAGAACTGACATGTGGTTATATTTTCACGTAATTTGGGTGCATAGATCCTGAGAAATCAGTACTCAGAACAGCCACCTCTGGCCGTAATAACGGCCTTGATACGCCTGGCCATTGAGTCAAACAGAGATTGGATGGCGTGTACAGGCATAGCTGCCCATGCAGCTTCAACACGAGACCACAGTTCAGCAAGAGTAGTGTCTGGCCTAATGTGACGAGCCAGTTCTCGGCCACCATTGGCCAGACGTTTTCAATTGGTGAGAGGCCTGGAGACTGTGTTGGCCAGGGCAGCAGTCGAACATTTTCTGTATCCAGAAAGGCCCGTACAGAAACTGCAACATGCGGTCTTGGATTATACTGCTGAAATGTACGGTTTCGCAAGGATCGAATGAAAGGTAGAGTCACGGGGCGTAACACATCTGAAATGTAACGTCCACTGTTCAAAGTGCCGTCAACGCGAACAAGAGGTGACCGAGACGTGTAACCAATGGCACCCCATACCATCACTCCAGATGATACGCCAGTATGGCGATGACGAATACACGGTTCCAATGTGCGTTCACCGCGATGTCCCCAAACAAGGATGCGACCATCATGATGCTGTATGCAGAACCTGGATTCATCCGAAAAAATGACGTTTTGCCATTCGTGCACCCAGGTTCGGCGTTGAGTACACCACAGCAGGCGCTCCTGTTTGTGATGCAGCGTCAAGAGTAACCGAAGCTATGGTCTCCGAGCTGATAGTCAATGCTGCTGCAAACGTCGTCGAACTGTTCGTGCACATGGTTGTTGTCTTGCGAACGCCCCCATGTGTTGACTCAGGGATGGAGACGTGGCTGCACGATCCGTTACATCTATGCGGATAAGATGCCTGTCATCTCGACTGCTAGTGATACGAGGCCGTTGGGATCCAGCACGGCATTCCGTATTACCGTCCTGAACCCACCGATTCCATATTCTGCTTACAGTCATTGGATCTCGACCAACGCGAGCAGCAATGTCGCGATACGATAAACCGCAATGGCGATAGGCTACAATCTGACCTTTATCAAAGTCGGAAACGTGATGGTACGCATTTCTCCTAATTACACGAGGCATCACAACAACGTTTCACCAGGCAACGCCCTTCAACTGTTGTTTGTGTATGAGAAATCGGTTGGCAACTTTCCACATGTCAGCACGTTGTAAGTGTCGCCACCTGCGCCAACCTTGTGTGAATGCTCTGAAAAGCTAATCACTTGCATATCACAACATCATCTACCTGTCGCTTAAATTTCTCGTATGTAGCACGTCATCTTCGTGGTGTAGCAATTTTAATGGCCAGTAGTTTATATTACACGAGTGGGCAGGATCCCACAACTTTTATACTAACCACGGTAGATGTTTTGTATGTCTCTCTCGCTGTAGACGAGAGTGGTTATGTCGTCTGTGAAGCTTGACAGTAATAAAGTTCCGGTACGCTACAATGTGGGCAAGAAATTGTCTAAAATGTTGCAGTTATATATAAAACTCTGAAAGGCCTTGCTTTAGCTGGTTTGCGACACATTGTGCTGCCTACCCCATCGTAGACGGTTCGTTCCGCTCTCCAGAATGAAACGGCCGCCAGACCAGCGAGCGCGCGCTGCGCCTAATCCTAATCACGAGCGCACACAGCGCAGCACAGCCCAGCACGCTGCTACTACACGCCGCCGCTGTTTGCTAAGTTACGGCAGCGCAGATGGCAGACAAAATCGCGCGTCCGCCATCCACGTGGAATAGCGCCGTTAATTCCGGGGCGCCCTCCTGTATCCGTAATTACGCCGGGGCACCTTCCGGTCCTATATTCGCCGGTCCTTACGCAGAATTTCACTGCGCGCTGGACAGTAACTCGCGACGGTCTCGCACGGCGCTAACGCTGCGTCCACGCGGCACAAAGCTCCTGTCACAGCCATACGCTGTCTTTCATAAACTGATTACGTTGCAGCTGAATCTCGGAGCAGTAAACGCGATCATTTGTACGTCGCTCTCTTGTCATCAATTAAACTTGTTTACAGTTTGTTAAGAGATTTTTATTGCATGTTAACTATATTTTCCTTCAGTGAAAAGGAAGACATGTTAATTATAACAAACCACATTCATACACCGAAACAGTTTTAAGCTACTAACAGAGTGTAAGGCTTCTAATGATGATGACACATGCAGCAAACATATTTAATAATCATTCCTCAAATACAGTACAAAGCCTAGGAACCAACAACTCAAAATAAATATCACACTATTACATTGGAAAAGTAGCTCTCATAAAACTCAGAAATGTCAATGTATCGTCAATCTGCCGCCCTGTGTGGCCGTGCGGTTCTAGGCGTTTCAGTATGGAACCGCGCGACCGCTACGGTCGCAGGTTCGAATCCTGCCTCGGGCATGGATGTGTGTGATGTCCTTAGGTTAGTTAGGTTTAAGTAGTTCTAAGTTCTAGGAGATAGATGTTAAGTCCCATAGTGCTCAGAGCAATTTGAACCATTTATCGTCAATCTCTCCTTCTGAAATTAAGGAAATTATACAGGGTCACAATTATTGAACTGTCCGCCCACGGTAGCTGAGTGGTCAGCGCCACAGAATGTCAATCCTAAGGGCTCAGGTTCGCTTTCCGGCTGGGTCGGATATCAGGTACTGTGTGTTGTGTTGTCCTAATCAACGTTATTTCATCCCCATCGACGCGCAAGTCGCCGAAGTGGCGTCATATCGAAAGACTTGCACCCGGCAAACGGTCTACCGGACGGGAGGCCCTAGTCACACGACATTTATTTTATTTTATTATTGAACTATGTGAAATAGAATCGTCGTAACTTCTGAACTGTTTGCGTTAATACGTTCAAACTGTACGGTTAGCCACGGGTCATGATGGGAATTAGTATGCGCATGCGCGCTGCCCCTTGTTCTTGTCGGCCATTTGTACGTGAAAATTTCATGGTACAGCGTCCCTGGGCATATAGCACTTGTGAAGGCCTACCATGCGAGCAATAACAGCCTAAGTGCCGCTCAAAGGAAGTTTTCGACCGAGTTCAAGCTGAAGACAACCGGTCGAAGGGTGCTAACAATCAAGAATTTGATTCGCAACTTCGAGAGAACGGACAGTGTTCATGATGACAGTGGTGGCAATGACGGTCGTCCAAAAATGGTGAAAACGCCTGAAAACGTCGAGAAGACACGTGGCGTGCTCCAAACCAGCCCCAGGAAATCGTTCAGACAAGCTGCAGAACAGGTGGGAATCAACCGGGAGCCACTGCAACAAATTGTTGTTGAAGACCTGCATCTTTTTCCATACAAAATTCAAACCCATCAGCCAAAAATCCCAAGGGCCATGGTACAGCGCTTGTGTTTCGCCAACACTATTGTCCGCAGAAATGACGAAAGGCACTTTGATGTGAATATGTTTTGGTTTAACGACGAAGCCCACTTTCATCTGCATGGGTACGTCAATAAGCAAAATTAGCGCGTTTGGGGGACTGTGATTCCGCATCTTGCGATCGAGAAGTCTCTTCACCCTCAACGGCTGAGAGTGTGATGTACAATGTCTAGTGCTATATTCCTTGATGGCGCGGTGACTACCGAACTGTACATGAAGGTTTTGGAAGATGGTTTCATCCCCATCATCCAAAGTGACCCAAATTTCGACAAGTTGTGGTTCATGCGAGACTATCTAGCCCCCTCGAAGCAAGAGACTGTTTTATGTCCTGGAGGAACAGTTTGCGTGCCCTATTCTGGCTCCGGGGTTCACAGAAGCCACTGGCATGGGCCTCGACTGGTCGCCGTTTTCTCTGGATTTGAATACATTCAACTCCTTTTTATGGTGCTATATTACACACAAGGTGTACAGGAATAATCCCAATACCATTGCTGAGGTGTAAACAGCTGTTCAGATGGTCATCGACAGCATCGAAATTCCTCCAGTTCAGAGGGTCATGCAGAATTTCGCTATTCATCAGCGCCAATGATGGCGGGCATATCGAACATGCCGTAATCTAAATCTGAATACCGTAGTGACGTTTACATGTTGAATAAAGTGTGTGCACGCCGTAGTTTGTAACTAACTTACGTTTCTATCGTACAGATAAATAATCGTCACCTCGTACATTTTCTCAAAAATACTCGTAAAATATCATCTGGTTTTCGTGCTGTTTCCAGTAGACTACTAAAGATTTGTTCCACTATTATGAGCCCGGTCTTATTTGGAAAATGTACTGCAACACTAACGCAAGGTGTTTTCTTCCAGAGACACTGAAACATACCGTTGTCAAACTTTCTTCAACGTAGGTAGTAACAGGGATCTTAACAACTACCGATCTGTTTCACTGCTGATATCATTTTCCAAAATTTTTGAGGTGATGTAATCTAGTATAGTATCTCACATTACCGACACTAATATCTTCGTGAAATCACGGTTTGGCTTTCAGAAGAATTTCTTTACTGGAAATGCCGATTAATGTTCAAGTATTAAATAATAAGATAGCGCCGTATGGTATTTTCTGCGACCTATCTAAGGCATCTAGTTCTGTGAATTACAGTATTATCAGAGATAAATTGAAATTTTATGGGATTTGTGGTATAGCCAACCAGTGGATAACCAAAGGGTACGAGGAAAGTTTTGCAATACGACGCAACAATAAGTTGCAGGTGACTGATTGTTGCCGTTTTCTGCGATTACTTTACACTTGCGTTGTAGCAGATGTGCCAAGTCCGTGGGCACAGCTGTTCACTAACAGGGTTAGTTTGAAGTGCTTGCTGTGTGATCGTGGTCACGAAGTGAGATTCGGGGAGTTTCGCGGTACAAATTCGTGCATGGTTTAAACATAAACCAGTGCTTTGAAGAAATGGGTCTTGCACTCGTGATGTGTGTCCAAATCGTACAACTATATTCAGGTGGTAAAGAGAATTCCAAAGAGATAATTTTACTCTTGAGGACGCTGAGAGTATGGGGAGGCCACGATCATCAGTTGCGAGGAAATACCTTGATGCTATGAGCAAAATGGTAGACGAAGGCAGATGGGTGGCCTGTAAGCAGACAGAGGATACCTTAGGAGTAAATGCACCAGCAATTCGTTCAATTCTGCATCATCATTTGCAAGTAAAGAAATTTTGTTGTCTCTGCGTGCCGTATAGACTGACGGAAGGGCAGATGACACTACATGTTAGTTGGTGCCGGGAGATGTTAAAGAAGTTTTCTAGGGGGCAATCTCAGTAGTTGAATAGCACCGTGGCAGGTGACGAGATTTGGCTGTACTATCATGACGTGGTGACTCACACTCACAACAAAGTTTGCGATGATAGTTATATCAAGACACTATGCTGCTGATTGGCGTTGATAAACATCAACGGGGATGTGCCCCGACCGGGACTCGAACCTGGGATCTGCTGCTTACATGGCAGAGGCTCTATCGATCTGAGCTACCGAGGGTACAGAGTATAGTGCGACTGCAGGGATCTATCCCTTGCACTCTCCCCGTGAGACCCACATTCCCAATTGAATATCCACACACTACATTCGTAGTGCCCCTGCCCATTGCACTCATAACTCGCGGCAGACAATCTTACCGAGTCCCGTAAGAGTTCGGGTAAAACGTGTGCATCTGCACAGAAGAAGATTGTGAATGGCCGGTTAGCCTTAACTATAAGACCATTGTGTCTGTTCTTTCGGACTTGTGCAAAAGAACAGATACCATCTTCATATATTCACAAAGTTTGGATGTTTGAAGATGACGACATACCTGTAGCTGTCAGAAAATCGCGAGCAGTAAAGAAGAAGAAGATAGACAAATCATTAAGCTGACACATTTGACATATTTTCATTCAGTAATACCATAAGTTATAATGTTCTGTTGTAGCTCATCTTTAAGGAAGAAAGTCATCATTGCTCGAAAACCAACTGTGAGATTAATACTCGTATATCCCGCTCTCCCAGGATCATCTTGTAGACATCTGTTTAAGGAGTTTGGCATTTTCAACACTGCTTCAGAGTGTAATTCTTATTTCATAAGTTTGTTTATATAATCCACTAGAGTTCAAAAACAAGAATGATTTATATAATTACACACACCCATTAGCCCACGTTGAGGTCGTCTTTAGCACAAAAAGTAGTGCATAATGGCACAGCAGAAATTTTTCATCACTTACCTAGTGATATAAAAAGCTTTGCAGACGGCAAAGTAAAATTATAAAATATACTGGAAAAGTTTCTCCTTGACATCTTCTATTCCGTAGAAGAATTTCTATTATTGTGGTACGTAAAACATGATGGGCAGGATATAGTGACGCAAATCTGTATATTTAAGAAAATAAAAAACAAAATAAAACTTATAAATGTTCACCATGTAGCCTTATTTAAAAATTAATTTTGAACGTGAATGTAAAATGACTTATACCACGTTATTACGATTTCTCGAGAAAAATGGTCCATGGAACATGAAACTAAGCAAATAATTAACTGGCTGTCATCGCTTGACAACTGTTTCTCAGAGCCCGGTGTGAGATACCGCAGGAGTGCCATATAATGAGAAAAGTAACTTACTTCTTACAGTGTTAATAATCTCTCTGCACAAAATAACATTTATTCGCTTGAAAGAGTACAAGGGTTGCTTTGGACTCTGTGGATGGTGTGTAACTGATGTAGGGCGGTCGAGCGTCCCTCCAACGCTGACGCAAGTCGTGAGAGTGGCGTGGTCAATTCACGCCACCCCAGAGTATGGAATCAGCGCAAAAAGTAGGGTCCACGTGGAGACGTCAGAGACTGGCAGACAGCAGATATGGTGAAACTTCCTGGCAGATTAGAACTGTGTGCCGGACCGAGACTCCAACTCGGGACCTTTGCCTTTCGGGGGCAATTGCTCTACCAACTTCTTATATATATTTACTAGGGACTTTGGCTTTTGCGGTGAAGTGCTCTATCTACTCCTTTATTTTATACTCTACCAACTTTATTATGTCATCCTTGTACAGAACAAAAGGAACAACCACCTACTACATGGGCAAAAAGTTGCAGGTAACGAGAAAACAAATAAAAACCTCTATTGTATGAAAATAAAAGACGACGTTCTTCATAAAATAACTCAACATTCCTCGAAAAACTCGTTCAAATGGCTCTAAGCATTATGGGACTTAACATCGGAGGTCATCAGTCCCCTAGACATAGAACTACTTAAACCTAACTAACCTAAGGACATCACACATATCCATGCGCGAGACAGGATTCGATCCTGCGACCGTAGCAGCAGCGCGTTTCCGGACTGAAGCGCCTAGAACCGCTCCGCCACAGCGGTCAGCCATTCCTTGAAAACGTAAAACATAAATAGGTATATTTCTGCAACATCCTTCTTTTTTTGTAAACGTAATGTATATATACAGTCTCACCATCAGCAGCAACCCAATTTTTTAAAATTTTTTTTTATTTTTATGGGGGAGCACAGGAGAAAGAAAACACGTAGGCTGCAGATAGCGAGCTATGCATGAAAGGCCGAGCGGTTCTAGGCGCTTCAGTCTGGAACCGCGCGACCGCTGAAGTCGCAGATTCGAATCCTGCCTCGGGCATGGATGTGTGTGATGTCCTTAGGTTAGTTAGGCTTAAGTAGTTCTAAGTTCTTGGGGACTGATGACTTCACACGTTAAGTCCCATAGTGCTCAGAGCCATTTGAACCATTTATGCATGAAAAGGATAAACGTGGGTAAGGGAAAAAAAATCTTAGAAGAGGAGGAGAAAAGAGAAGTGAAAGAAATAAGGAATACTTTCCGCGCCATCCTCCACTTTGGCGCGCCATCAGAACAATGTCCATTCTATCATTGACCATTAGAAGGGGAACGTGGGACTATCCAGTCTTGGCTGGCACGTTTCGTTGAGATTCCAGCTCCGATTTCGCGAAAATACTCTGTAAATAGTTTGCGAAAGTGGCCCGATAGTGTCGATGTCGGCGAATGGTGCGGTGATGTACTTGGACGAGTGTCCAAAAGTCCGCCGGATCGACGATGTCGTCCCGGAAGAGATAATTGATAGCCATGCGTGGCGTGTCAGTTAGATGATGGAAAGCAGGTCGGTCAGGATATATCATCGTGGTAGGAGAAACGTGATGTGGTGGTACTCAGAGATAGAAAGCCACAATCTTCTGTACAAGGGTCCAGACAGCTGCTGCTGGCTCACACTCAAAACGATGTAAATCTGTATCTTAGGTATTGTACTTGAAGCCAAGGGGTGAGACCACCAGCGGGATACGATGTAGTTTCTGTCTTGTAGTACATTTGCCGTTGACGAGAAGGTACCATGTCACGTGGTGTGGTATGGTTGGTGGATCATTTTCCAAACAGTAGGCTATGAAACTTGGGGGTGACGGGCGGTAGATGACGCGGGTGGTTGTGTTCCTGGTCCTGGGGAGCTCGGTGCGTATGTACCTGTATTCCAAAAAGAAACGGCCGACGTGCGACATCGGAGGTGGGATGTGTGCCAAAGACGTCGGAGGGCATCTCGAAACAAGTGCGAGCTCGGTGGTCAACAATCCAGTAAAACTAGCATTTAGGGTTTTCCATAACCGCGTCATAGTATTGGTGGAAAGTGCCGTAGTCCTGGCTCTCACATTAACCAGATCGAGGCCATCATCCCACTTCGGTAAGGTGAGAGCTTCGTACTGGACACTGAAGATGTGTCCAGAACGTATAAAATACCCGGAAACCTCCTTAGTCTGGCACCATTGTCGCAGTGATGGGCAGAATCTGCGCTATATGGGGTACCCGGGCTGTCAGATGGTGACTCTCTGGCAAATATTCAGCGGGCGTAGTAGGTGATTTTGTATGTTTGCCCGGATGCGTTGCAGTAGCGCCCGAAAATTAATAGCCGAGGTGCGGCGAATGTCTCGTGTGGACACCAACCCGAGACAGCGAAGGGCGTCCACCACTTGAAAGGGGACTACGCTGTCTACGGGAAGGCAGCGGCCGGTCTTCAGGGTGCATCATTTTGCGACGTTCATAGCGCTCCCTGCCCCTGCACTGTAGCGGGTAATCCACTGCAGCGCAGCTTGTACGTCGGCCGCTGAACGTACGACGAGGGCCAAGTCGTCCGCGTAGACTCAGCAGCGGAACATATGATCCCAGAGTGGAATAGCTGTCAAGGATCGCCGTAACCCGCAGATGAGTGGTTCCATCGCACTGGCATAAAGCACCGTCGACAGAGGGCAATCCTGCCTTACCGAGCGTTCAATCCGTATAGGTTCTGTAGGCCTGCCGTTGACGAGAAGCCTGGACGTTGCCTCACGAAGGAGCCGCATAATAACTTGGTGAACGTCGGGGGAACCGCCTACCGGTCCATCACAGCGTTGAGGAATGCATGATTGACGCGGTAAAACGATTGTTTGAAGTCGATGGAGATTAAAGCGCCTGGAAGTCATGAGTGTGTTGCCACAGCGATCACATCTCAATATTCACTGGGGCTGTGTGTATGTTACGATCGCCACCTAAGGACGTTTGTTCGTGGGAAACAATGTTTCGTAAGACATATCTGAGTCGCACTGCTAGAAGGCGTGTGAAAATCTTGAAGTCGGAACTGAGTATCATGATCGGCCGATAACTGTCGAGTCGTCTTCCTCCTGTAGGTCTCGGGACTGGTACGAGTAAACCTTCCATGAACATCGGTAGCGGGAGTGCCACGCCGGACAAAACTTCCCATTACACATCTCTCCATCGTGGCAACATCAAATCTTGGAAGGTTCTGTAAAATTCGAGAGGTCAGTGATCCTTTGACCATAGTACGATGGACGTCGTCGGTGGTCACTTCCGCAGTCAGGAGGATTGCAGCCGCAGCGTTTAGTGTACAAAGTATCTCCTGGGCAACCTCAGCGATGGCCTCTGCACCGGCAGGTACTTCTTGATAGAAACGTCTGTAGTTGCGTTGTGAAGGCATCCGCCAAGGTTGCTACATAGAAGGTTGGGCCAATGTGTTCGGCAGCGATCGGGTGCTTCCGTGTGACGTCACTGTCGAGAAACGTCAGCAGCGCGAGACGTTCGCATACGGCACTATTGCGCTTAAACTAACATTAATTTACGAAAAGTGAAGGGCAATATAATGAATTATGGATTCGATCGAAGCTTACCAATACAGGTACTGAATGTTAATACCTGCTAGGACTGTGAAACTCTTATATTGTCTCTCTGGTAATGACAAAAGGAAAACTACAGATTTGTGGCAGCCCTCGATTTATATTCTATTACTCAATATTTTTTGTTAGATAACAACAATCTGGTATGCTTCAATCCCTTTTTATATATTTTACAATTTTTAATAGTACTGGAAACGCAACAATTACAAGAGCTTTCAGTTTACTAAACACATTTTGTGCATCACAGTCGGCAATGTAGAGGCTTGTCTCACTAGGGGTAAGATAGATACTGCCTACAGCAAAATTAAAGAGACCTTTGGAGAGAAGAGAACCACTTGTATGAATATCAGGAGCTTAGATGGCAACCCAGTTCTAAGCAAAGAAGGGAAGGCAGAAAGGTGGAAGGAGTATATAGAGGGTTTATATAAGGGCGATGTACTTGAGGACAATATTATGGAAATGGAAGAGGATGTAGATGAAGATGAAATGGGAGATAAGATACTGCGTGAAGAGTTTGACAGAGCACTGAAAGTCCTGAGTCGAAACAAGGCCCCGGGAGTAGACAACATTCCATTAGAACTACTGATGGCCTTGGGAGAGCCAGTCATGACAAAACTCTACCATCTGGTGAGCAAGATGTATGAGACAGGCGAAATACCCACAGACTTCAAGAAGAATATAATAATTCCAATCCCAAAGAAAGCAGGTGTTGACAGATGTGAAAATTACCGAACTATCAGTTCAATAAGTCACAGCTGCAAAATACTAACCCGAATTCTTTACAGACGAATGGAAAAACTGGTAGAAGCGGACCTCGGGGAAGATCAGTTTGGATTCCGTAGAAATGTTGGAACACGTGAGGCAATACTAACCTTACGACTTATCTTAGAAGAAAGATTAAGAAAAGGCAAACCTACGTTTCTAGCATTTGTAGACTTAGAGAAAGCTTTTGACAATTTTAACTGGAATACTCTCTTTCAGATTCTGAAGGTGGCAGGGGTAAAATAGAGGGAGCGAAAGGCTATTTACAATTTGTACAGAAACCAGATGGCAGATATAAGAGTCGAGAGGCATGAAAGGGAAGCAGTGGTTGGGAAAGGAGTGAGACAGGGATGTAGCCTCTCCCCGATGTTATTCAATCTGTATATTGAGCAAGCAGTAAAGGAAACAAAAGAAAAATTCGGAGTAGGTATTAAAATTCATGGAGAATAAGTAAAAACTTTGAGGTTCGCCGATGACATTGTAATTCTGTCAGAGACAGCAAAGGACTTGGAAGAGCAGTTGAACGGAATGGACAGTGTCTTGAAAGGAGGATATAAGATGAACATCAACAAAAGCAAAACGAGGATAATGGAATGTAGTCAAATTAAATCGGGTGATGCTGAGGGGATTAGATTAGGAAATGAGACACTTAAAGTAGTAAAGGAGTTTTGTTATTTAGGGAGTAAAATAACTGATGATAGTCGAAGTAGAGAGGATATAAAATGTAGACTGGCAATGGCAAGGAAATCGTTTCTGAAGAAAAATTTCTTAGCATCGAGTATAGATTTAAGTGTCAGGAAGTCGTTTCTGAAAGTATTTGTATGGCGTGTAGCCATGTATGGAAGTGAGACATGGACGATAACCATCTTGGACAAGAAGAGAATAGAAGCTTTCGAAATGTGGTGCTACAGAAGAATGCTGAAGATAAGGTGGGTATATCACGTAACTAATGAGGAAGTATTGAATAGGATTGGGAGAAGAGAAGTTTGTGGCACAACTTGACTAGAAGAAGGGATCCGTTGGTAGGACATCTTTTGAGGCATCAAGGGATCACAAATTTAGCATTGGAGGGCAGCGTGGAGGGTAAAAATCGTAGAGGGAGACCTAGAGATTAATACACTAAGCAGATTCAGAAGGATGTAGGTTGCAGTAGGTACTGGGAGATGAAGAAGCTTGCACAGGATAGAGTAGCATGGAGAGCTGCATCAAACCAGTCTCAGGACTGAAGACCTCAACAACAACAGTCGGCAATGTGTGTACCATCTTTTTCATGCAGGTATTAAGCAGCAACCGTACGTCTAGTTAGTTGAGTCATTACTACACATAATGATACAGAAACGCGGTTTAATGAACTCACATTCAAAAATTTTAAGAAGAATTGAAATACCTTAATCACTTCTGGAGGGGACTGCAGAAGCTCTCCACCTGTGTGCTGCTTTCAGCTGCTGCTGTTTGGCCCTCTGTGCCTTTGCAGATGTGTTGAAGTGCCCTATCCGGATGAAGGTTCTGATTTTAGCGTACACTGTGATGACGTCTTGAGGAATAGTTGGAAACTTCCCAATTAAAAGTCTCGTCAGGTTTCTGATCACATTGCCGTCTTTACACAGACTGCTGCCATGAAAATTTAAAAAAAGCACCTCTAACTGCTTAACAACATCAAATATTATCAAACGACTCATCTGAAGGGATGATTAAGGGACCACGAGACTGTTTCTCAAACCACCCAGAACTTGCATGGTCATTCGACACTCCCGAGTGTCTTACCACTAGGAGGACCAAGTGATGTGTCAATGGAGACGAGAGGCGATATATCCAGCGATGTAGCGGAGACCTTCTAGAGAACACTCTGAATCTTCTATCAAAGGTGGAACAATTAAGTCATGTATTGTAATGTCCCTCATTTGTTGATCACCTTCTATCATTGACAACGCTTCCGCTTGCTTTGTGTACTTTAGTTGTCACTTTAGTACTTCGTTGATACTGAATGGCTTTGGCACAGCTTTCTCTGTCTGCTTAATGCATGAGCCAGTAATTTGTTTCTCGTTCCTAGCGTGTTGTTTTCAGTTATCAAACGCTTATTTTTTCTGTCTGTAGCAATAATTCCTTATGAAGCCTCTTCATTTCATCCTCGATGCGGCCTTTTTCAGTTTCTGTGCTTTGATCCACTTTTTTTTTCTTCGGTGGCAGTGCACGTTTACGTGTTTCACGATCTTTCCTTCTGTCATTTCTTTTTTGGACAGAAGACGAAGCAGCAACAGCAGCTGCAGATGTGGCGTTAATGAGGTGCAATGAAGCAACTGCAGTCGGCTTTAAGATCTTCTTTGGTGGAAGTTTCATTAATTCAGCTTGGACATCCCGTAAATAATCGTCTTCTTTAAAATATACGCTACGGGTAGTAGCATTTTTAATGTTAATACTATCACTTCTTCTACAGAGCTGAACCCACCGAGCAAATGTTTCAGGATCTTTCGGAAACTTATGATAGGAAATACAACTCCCTTTAGTCTTCTGATTATAGTTTTCACACGCAGCCACGGCACAATTCAGCATTGTTAAAGTGCCGCAGAAAGAATAAACTCGATTTAACACGATAACAAACAGCAACAACACAAAACTTACTTGCTTCAACACATAAGAAAGCGCGCTCGAACTGAGCGGAGTTTCTCGACGCTGATGTCATGCGCAGTACGGCGAAAAATCTCTGTTCTGCGCACGCATTATGCCCCCCCCCCCCCCTGGGCATCCGCAATGGTAGCTTGCGAAGTCAACCGTCCTCCATCAGCTCGGTCTCTTAGACCGAGCTGATGGAGGACGGTTGACTTCGCAAGCTACCATTGCGGATGCCCAGGGGGGGGGGGGGGGGGCATAATGCGTGCGCAGAACAGAGATTTTTCGCCGTACTGCGCATGACATCAGCCTGTCGGCGTCTACGAACATTTTTACAATATGATGCATAGAAGGTTTTTCACCGTTAATCCTATCTTGGCTGAGAGCTTGCACAATGTCTCTCTCTAGAAACACCTGGTCAAGGTTAAAATCTTTGCCTTGATGCGTTGAGCTTCTTTTGGACTATCCGGGGATGGCGGATGATCCATGAGCTCGAGCAGAGCGCTATAGTGGAAATCTATTGTGTGGTGATTCCACCCGGCTTTGGCTCTGCCATAGTGTGTCAAGATGCGTCGGATGGCCGGTTTGGTGCACAGTAACCACTATTGCAGTGTAGTCTCGTAACGCTTGATGCGTTGAACACAAGCGTGCCACGTGTCGCTGACCTGTTGTCGACATTCAGGATCCCGCAGTAGCGCGACGTTGAGTTTCCAAGGTCCTGCACTGCGCCATAGAGATTTTTACAGATGTAGATGTCATGATCCGAAAAGGTAGACGGCCAAATTTCCGCGCCGAGGGGGACGGATTTTAAAGCGTCAGAGATGTATATCCTATCGAGTCGGCTGGCAGAGTGGCTCGTGATGTGTGTATGCCCGGGTGGTCGCCGTTTACTACTCTCCAGGTGTCGAGGAGACGAAGGCGGCGGACGAGGCAGCGAAGTTCCGGTCATGTGGTGAGAGTATTGGTCTGTACCCTCGAGAACACAGTCGAAATCGACACCTAGGATAAGATGAACGTATCTGCCGAGGAATAAAGGCGTGATGTCTTCTTCGTAGAAATAGGAGCGATCCCTCCCTTTATCAGTGCCCGATGGGGCGTAGAGATTTACGATTTGGATTCAAAAAAATGGCTCTGAGCACTATGGGACTCAACTGCTCAGGTCATTAGTCCCATAGAACTTAGAACTAGTTGAACCTAACTAACCTAAGGACATCACACACATCCATGCCCGAGGCAGGATTCGAACCTGCAACCGTAGCGGTCTCGCGGTTCCAGACTGCAGCGATTTTGATTTCTTCAACTGTTATGGCCACCCGTCGCGCCGTTGGGAGATGTGTGACATCGGAAACTGCAATCCCTTCTCGGAGTTCCATAGCTGCAGGGGTGGCGTACGTCTCGTATCCATAACACCCGGAACAATTTCCTTTTCTAAGTTCTTGTAACAGGGCGATGTAGATGTCGGCTGCACTTAGCGTGTCACGGAGCAGTTGAAGTTTAACGTGGGAGCCGAAATTATTAGTATCGATAGTAGCTATTCGGTATGCCTAATGGGGGATCCGTGCTGTCGATAGGTTCTTAGCTGGTGATGATTGTCGTGGTGGATTCTGGAAGTCCATAGAAATCGCAGGAGTCGTCGTAGAAACATCCCCCATTTTAGTGTTGGTCTAACGTAAGAACAGATCTCATTTCCGCATCAGGTGGAGGTGGGAAATCCGTGTCATACGCCAATTAAAAATGTCCGTCAGTTTCAACAACGGTGAGAGGTGGCAGCGCCGGTCGAGTCGGTTCAATTGCGTCTTTGACGACGGTCGTGCTATGTTCCATGGCTTCTGGAAGCGGGGCTTGCTCACAATCACCGTCTTGTGGATGACGTGTCTCCGTGGCAGAGGAGAAAGAGTTATGGTGTACTCCGTCGGGTTATGTGCCATCTCTTCTTCCCGCGGAGGGGGCTCAGTGGTAGATTCTGATGTCTTGCGGTTTTTTTTCGTCCTTTGGGCGACTAGCGAACTAGTTAAAAATAATACACTGCAAGCCCTACAGCATTATGGAAGTCATTATACAGGGCGGTCCATTAATCGTGACCGGGCCGAATATCTCACGAAATAAGCGTCAAACCAAAAAGCTACAAAGAACGAAACCTGGCTTGCTCGAAGGGGGAAACCAGATGGCGCTATGGTTGGCCAGCTAGATGGCACTGTCGTGGGTCAAACGGATATCATCTGCGTTTTTTTTTAATAGGAACCCCCATTTTTATTACTTATTCGTGTAGTACGTAAAGAAACATGAATGTTTTAGTTGGACCACTTTTTACGCTTTGTGATAGATGGCGTTGTAATAGTCACAAACATATGGCTCACAATTTTAGACGAACAGTCGGTAACAGGTAGGTTTTTTAAATTAAAATACAGAACGTAGGTACGTTTGAACATTTTATTCCGGTTATTCCAATGTGATACATGTACCCTTGTGAACTTATTATTTATGAGAACGCATGCTGTTACAGCGTGATTACCTGTAAATACCACATTAATGCAATAAATGCTCAAAATGGTGTCCGTCAGCCTCAATGAAATTGGCAATACGTGTAACGACATTCCTCTCAACAGCGAGTAGTTCGCCTTCCGTAATGTTCGCACATGCATTGACAATGCACTGACGCATGTTGTCAGGCGTTTTCGGTGGATCACGATAGCAAATATCCTTTAACTTTCCCCACAGAAAGAAATCCGGGTCGTCAGATCCGGTGAACGTACAGGCCATGGTATGGTGATTCGACGACAAATCCACCTGTCATGGAATATGCTATCGAATACCGCCTTAACCGCACACGAGCTATGTGCCGGACATCCATCATGTTGAAAGTACATCGCCATTCTGTCATGCATTGCAACATATTGTAGTAACATCGGTAGAACATTACTTAGGAGATCAGCATACATTGCACCATTTAGATTGCCATCGATAAAATGGGGGCCAATTATCCTTCCTCCCATAATGCCGCACCATATATTAACCCGCCAAGGTCGCTGATGATCCACTTGACGCAGCCATCGTGGTTTTTCCGTTGCCCAGTAATGCATATTATACCGGTTTACGTTATCGCTGTTGGTGAATGACGCTTCGTCGCTAAATAGAACGCGCACAAAAAATCTGTCATCGTCCCGTAATTTCTCTTGTGCCCAGTGGCAGAACTGTACACGACGTTCAAAGTCGCCGGCATGCAATTCCTGGTGCATAGAAATATGGTACGGGTGCAATCGATGTTGATGTAGCATTCTCAACTACGACGTTTTTGAGATTCCCGATTCTTGGCAATTTGTCTGTTACTAATGTACGAATTAGTCGCGACAGCAGCTGAAACACCTACTTGGGCATCATCAAATGTTACAGGTCGTGGTTGACATTTCACATGTGGTTGAACACTTCCTGTTTCCTTAAATAATGTAACTATCGCCGAACCGTGCGGATACTTGGATGATGTCGTTCAGGATACCGAGCAGCATACATAGCACACGCCCATTGGGCATTTTGATCACAATATCCATACATCAACACGATATTGACCTTTTCCGCAATTGGTAAACGGACCATTTTAACACGGGTAATGTATCACGAAACAAATACCGTCCGCACTGGCCGAATGTTACGCGATACCACGTACTTATACGTTTGTGACTATTACAGCGCCATCTATCACAAAGCGAAGAAAGTGGTCCAAGTAAAACATTCGCATTTCTTTACGTACTACACGAATATATAATAAAAAAATGAGGGTTCCTATTTTTAAAATACGCAGTTGATATCCGCTTGACCTATGGCAGCACCATCTAGCGGGCCAACCATAGCGCTATCTTGTTTCCCCCTTCAAGCTAGACGAGTTTCGTTCTTTGTAGTTTTTTCGTTTCATGCTTATTTCGTGAGATATTTGGCCCGGTCACTATCAATGGACCACCCTCTATAATTATATTTGTTGTGCAGTCAATTAGTTTGGTTATATGTTACGAAGTGAATAGAGAAGCAATGTCTCGTGCATTTTTGCAACTAACTGCAACTCTGAAAATGGCAGTTCGTAAGATACTCAGGCAAATGTAACGTATGTGCCTCAGTTTTCGTGTCATGATGTATAGTACAAAGTACCTGTGTAACGGCTGGAATACACTGACGGGAAAAAAAGTCACAAAATCAAAAAGTAATTAATGCAGAGAAATGAAATTTCGGGACTACATTTGTCTAAGTAATATATTTAAGTGATTAACAATATAAGATCGAAGTTAATGTAAGCACGAGAAACGCCATTACAGATGTGAAATGTTAACACATTAATATGCGTCTTGCACTTGGTCGGTCAATACGGCGACCGTTAATGCTGTTGTGGATGACGCTGGAGGCTCCATCAGTGACGTGCCGTACGTGCTTGATAGGGGACAAACGTCATGTTTGAGCAGGCCACGGCAATTCTGCAGATCATGTTGAGTTACAACAGTGATATGTAAGCGAGCGTTATTCTTTTGGCAACCGCCCCCTGGAATGCAGTTCATGAGTGGCAGCACAATAGGCGTCAGTGTGCGGTGGATAACCACGACAGTATTCCTACTGTCCTGATCATAACCAAAGTTGTAGGTGAAGTGTTTCTAGTACGCATACAGCTTGGTTGTAGGCCCATAACTGGCCTCCTTCTAACCAACATACGGCCATCACTGGCTCCAAGGCAGAACCAGCTTCCATCGGAAAATGCAACAGGCCTCTATCCTGCCCTACAATGAGCTCTCGATTGACATAACTGAAGTCGCAAGTGCCGGTGATTTGGGGTCAGAGGAATGCACGTCGCAAGGCGTGTGGCTAGGGGCTATACTTGAAGTAACCGATTTGTAACAGTGCGTTGTATCACTGTGGTGCCAACTACTGCCCAAACTACTGCTGCAAATGCATTAAGATGCGCCAGAGCCATACGCCGAATACGATAGTCTCTCCTCCCAGTAGTGACACGTGTCCGTCCGAAACTCGGTTTTCTTGCTACTGTACATTTTCGTGACCACCATCGCCAGCAGCCATATATAGTGAAACTTCTTGGCAGATGAAAACTGTGTGCCCGACCGAGACTCGAACTCGGGACCTTTGCCTTTCGCGGGCAAGTGCTCTACCAACTGAGCTACCGAAGCACGACTCACGCCCGGTACTCACAGCTTTACTTCTACCAGTACCTCGTCTCCTACCTTCCTGCCAGGAAGTTTCATATCAGCGCACACTCCGCTGCAGAGTGAAAATCTCATTCTGGAAACATCCCCCAGGCTGTGGCTAAGCCATGTCTCCGCACTATCCTTTCTTTCAGGAGTGCTAGTTCTGCAAGGTTCGCAGGAGAGCTTCTGTAAAGTTTCGAAGGTAGTAGACGAGGTACTGGCAGAAGTAAAGCTGTGAGAACCGGGCGTGAGTCGTGCTTCGGTGGCTCAGTTGGTAGAGCACTTGCCCGCGAAAGGCAAAGGTCCGGAGTTAGAGTCTCGGTCGGGCACACAGTTTTAATCTGCCAGGAAGTTTCATATCAGTCACACTCCGCTGCAGAGCGAAAATCTCATTCTGGAAACATCCCCCAGGCTGTGGCTAAGCCATGTCTCCGCAATATCCAGTCTTTCAGGAGTGCTAGTTCTGCAAGGTTCGCAGGAGAGCTTCTGTAAAGTTTGGAAGGTAGGAGACGATGTACTGGCAGAAGTAAAGCTGCGAGTACCGGGCGTGAGTCGTGCTTCGGTAGCTCAGTTGGTAGAGCACTTGCCCGCGAAAGGCAAAGGTCACGATTTCGAGTCTCGGTCGGGCACACAGTTTTAATCTGCCAGGAAGGTTCGTATCAGCGCACACTCCGCTGCAGAGTAAAAATTTCATTCTGGAGACATATATAGTGGCTGCATTCCTGCCAAGACTTTCTGCAATATCACAGAGGGAACAGCCAGCCTCTCGCAGCCCTACTAGAAGACCCCATCAAGTATAATGAGATGTTGATAATGGCATCTTTATAGCGTTAAAGGCATTGGAAAACGCCCCATGGAATGCTGCTCATGAATGGCAGCACAACAGTTCGAACCACCAGAGAGTGTGGGTGAAATAACCACGACAGTATTCCAGCTTCATACGAAATCGCTTTCCAGGCCATAAACAAAGTTGTAGGTCCAGTGTGTCTACTGACTAACTGACTAACATCAACTGACCACGTTCAGTCTCAAAGGTAACTAATGCTCACGACCATTAATGCTTGCATTGAAAGCAAACCTTATTTTCATCCTGCCAAACGGCCTTGCCGGAGTGGCAACACTGGTTCCCGTGAGATCACCGAAGATATGCACTGTCGGCCCGCCCAGTTGGTCGTGTGGTCTAACGCACGGCTATCCGGGCGGGAAGGAGCGCCTGGTCCCCGGCACGAATCCGCCCGGTGGATTTGTGTCGAGGTCCGGTGAACCGGCCAGTCTGTGAATGGTTTGTAGGCGGTTTTCCATCTGCTCGGCGAATGCGGGCTGGTTCCCCTTATTCCGCTTCAGTTACATTATGTCGGCGATTGCTGCGCAAACAAGTTCTCCACGTACGCGTGCACCAGCATTACTCTACCAGGCAAACATAGGGGTTGCACTCGTCTGGTGTGAGACGTTCCCTGGGGGGTCCACCGGGGGCCAAACCGCACAATAATCCTGGGTTTGGTGTGGGGTGGCGGAGGGGTGGACTGCGATAGTCGTCGTGGGGTTGTGGACCACTGCGGCTGCGGCAGGGACGGAGCCTCTCCGTCGTTTCTAGGTCCCCGGTTACCATACAATACAATACAATAAGATCTGTCGGGCTGTGCTGGCAGTTGAATGAGTGACTATCAGGTCTGCCGAGCGCTGTTGGCAAGCGGGTTACACTCATCTCTTGTGAGGCAAACTGGGGAGCTACTTGATTGAGAAGTAGTGGCTCCGGTTTCGTAATCTCACATACGACCAGGAGAGCGGTGTGCTAAACTCACGCCTCTCCATAATCAGTGACTCCTATAGACTAAGTATGACACGGTGGCCGGTCGCTACCGTTAGATCTTCCAAGGCCTGTTCGATCGGAGTTTATTTTCATCCTCATAGCGTCGCTACTGGTGCCACTGTTACGTGACTGGCGCGAAATTTGAATAGACATCATCTTCCAGACGTAGAAACGCGCCTAGCAACTTCCATTGGCACCGCTCAACTCTTTCTTGGTGTTCTGATATTTTTTGCTCTCAGTATATGATACAACAAGTTGATATTTAGGCATAGCAACGCAACTCTGAAGGCGGCCATTCATAGTTGCAACCAGCCATAACGAAATGTCACATTGCGAAATAGGCGCGGAAGGAATTTATACTACTGGCCATTAAAAATCCTGCACCGCGAAGATGGCAGGCCACAGACGCGAAACAACACCGACAGGAAGTGGATGCTGTGATATGCAAATGATTAGTTTTTCAGAGCATTCACACAAGGTTGGCGCCGGTGGCGACTCCTACAACATGCTGACATTAGGAAAGTTTCCAACCGATTTCTAATACACAAACAGCAGTTGACCGGCGTTGCCTGGTGAAGCGTTATTGTGATGCCTCGTGTAAGGAGTAGAAATGCGTACCATGACGTTTCCGACTGTGATAGAGGTCGGATTGTAGCCTATAGCGATTGCGGTTTGTCGTATCGCGACATTGCTGCTAGCGTTGGTCGAGATCCAATGACTGTTAGCAGAATATGGATTCGGTGGGTTCAGGACGGTAATACGGAACGCCGTGCTGGATCCCAACGGCCTCGTATCACTAGCAGTCGAGATGACAGGTATCTTATCCGCATGGCAGTATCGGGACGTGCAGCCACGTCTCGATCCCTGAGTCAACAGATGGGGACGTTTGCAAGACAACAAGCATCAGCACCAACAGTTCGACGACGTTTGCTGCAGCATGGACTATCAGCTCGGAGACAATGGCTGCTGTTACCCTTGACGCTGCATCACAGACAGGAGCGCCTGCGATGGTGTACTCAACGACGAACGTGGGTGTACGAATGGCGAAACATCATTTTTTGGATGAATCCAGGTTCTGTTTACAGCATCATGATGTATTCGTCTTCACCATACTGGCGTATCACCCGGCGCAATGGTATGGGGTGCCATCGGTTACACGTCTCGACCACCTCTTGTTCGCATTGGCGGCACTTTGAACAGTGGACGTTGCATTTCAGATGTGTTACGACCCGTGGCTCTACCCTTCATTCGATCCCAGCGAAACCCTACATTTCAGCAGGATAATGCACGACCGCATGTTGCAGGTCCTGTACGGGCCTTTCTGGATACAGAAAATGTTCGACTGCTGCCCTGGCCAGCACATTCTTCAGGTCCCTCACCAACTGAAAACGTCTGGTCAACGGTGGCCGAGCAACTGGCTCGTCACAGTACGCCAGTCACTACTCTTGATGAACTGTGATATCGTGTTGAAGCTGCATAGGCAGATGTACATGTACACGCCATCCAAGCTCTGTTTGACTCAATGCCCAGGAGTACCAAGGCCGCTATTACGGCCAGAGGTGGTGGCTCTAAGTACTGATTTCTCAGGGTCTATGCACGCAAATTGCGTGAAAATGTAATCACATGTCAGTTCTAATACAATATATTTGTCCAATAACTACACGTTAATGATCTGCGTTTCTTCTTGGTGTAGCAATTTTAATGGCCAGTAGGGTATTTGTATAGTTGTAACGCGTGATGGCTTCAGCCCCTGGCAGATTCTGGCGGGCTGGCCCGCGTCGCCCCGCCAGCTACGCCGCCGTTGACTGCTCGGCAGCGTCGCGCCGCCTCCTCCGGCGCGCTACACGGCCGGGACGGCAGCCTCTGCTCTCCGCTCCGCTCGTAGTCGTATCGATCGGCGGGCGCGCTCAGCCGGCCGCCTACGCGCCGCGGCTACGCCACCGCCGAGATGACCCTTTGCTCAGCCCAAACCGGCGACGCACTCGCTCGCCTTGCTTAGCGCAGCGGCCGCCATTACTGTAGGTACATGTACTGCGTTTTTATGGACTTAGGGCTGTATCTACACTTGGTCGAAAGTCTACGGACAACTCGATGGATGTGGTGCGTATGGAGTCATCCCAGAGTACAATTTTGGTCTTTAAATTTAGATCACCGTGACAACGGCATGTAAAAATCGTCATTGCCGTGAACTGTTGTACTTGCCCAGATACGAACATGATGGGCATTTCTGCGTAACCGCATAAATTACACTGTAAGACAGGTGAGAGAAGACGCCGCACCACGAAGGAATAATCCAAATGGGATTGAAATCGGTAGATTGCATCCACATATAGAGACAAAATTACTATCACATATTTTCGTCAAAGTTGCCTTACCACTTACAATTGTCCCACTTGCATCTGGTAGTCACCAGCAAATAATTTTTTGAATTTATACAGTGATCTCCAACAGTATAAACATGTAAATGAATGTATAAACACCTGAGGATGGGCTCAAACCCGAAACCGGTCGTGTGACAAATAAATAACCTTTTATTGTGACTGGTAGTGGATATTTTCCTACACCCGATAAAGAAACAGTCACGGAGTTCGACAGCATCCACTATGGATAAAATTCATTTAATATTATCACAATTTCAGAGAAGTTGGATGAATTATTCTAGAGAACGAGCTCCAATAATTGGCCAAGTCAATGGCGCACAGGTCTACCTGTCACCCATATGCAGGCATTTATTCGGCTTTGCGTCCATTGATTTTGTTGGAAATCCACCTTGTGGTTTCATACTAAAGTCGGTAGAATTCACTCGTTCGATCCTGTAAGCCCCGAATCGGTTGGAGAATCCTGTTCTTAATGCTTCAAATTCGGAGAGACCCGGCGATCGTGTTGGCCGAGATACGGCGAAAATATATATCGCTTGTCTCGGTGTTTGACAAACCCTACCTTTGCCATCAAGGTCGCCGGATATATCGCAAACTGACAACGTTTGTCGTGCTATTGGCAGGGCGCTGCAAACAGCACGGAATTTTGACGTTCTAGCCGGCCAGGGTGACCGAGCGGTTCTAGGCGCTACAGTCTGGAACCGCGCGACCGCTACGGTCGCAGGTTCGAATCCTGCCTCGGGCATGGATGTGTGTGATGTCCCTAGGTTAGTTAGGTCTAAGTAGTTCTAAGTTTTAGGGGACTGATGACCTCAGAAGTTAAGTCCCATAGTGCTCAGAGCCATTTTTTGACGTTCTAACGCGCCAATTGGACAGATTATGGAATGGTATCCCTCAGGAGACCGCAAAGGACCTGGAAGAGCAGTTGAACGGAGGTTGTAAGATGAACATCAATGGAAACAAAACCAGGATAATGGAATGTAGTCCAACTAAATCAGGTGATGCTGACGGAATTAGATTAGGAAATGAGACACTTAAAGTAGTAGCTGAGTTTTTCAATTTGTGGAGCAAAATAACTGATGATGGTGGAAGTAGAGAGGATATAAAATGTAGACTGGCTATGGCAAGTAAAGTGTTTCTGAAGAACAGAAATTTGTTAACACCGAATATAGATTTAAGTGTCAGGAAGTATTTCCTCAAACTATTTGAATGGAGTGTAGCCATGGATGTGAAACGTGGACGGTAAATAGTTTAGACAAGAACTGAATAGAAGCTTTCGAAATGTGGTGCTACAGAAAAATGTTGAGGATTAAGTGGGTAGATCATGTAACTAATGAGGAGGTACTGAATAGAATTGGGGACAAGAGGAATTTGTAGCACAACTAGTCTAGAAGAAGGGATTGGTTGGTAGGACATGTTCTGAGGCATCATGGGATGACCAATTTAGTATTGGAGGGCGGTGTGGAGGGTAAAAATCATAGAGGCAGACCAGGAGATGAATACACTAAGCAGATTCAGAAGGATGTAGGGTGCAGTAGTCGCCTGGAAATGAAGAATCTTGCACAGGACACAGTAACATGGAGGGCTGCATCAAACCAGTCTCTGGACTGAGCACCACAACAATAACAACCTCAGGAGGAAATCCAACAACTCTGTCAATCCGTGCGAAGCCGAGTAACTGCTTGCATAAGGGCCAGAAGTGAACCAATGCGTTATTTACTTGACCAATTTGTGTAGCTCTTCCTCTCGAATAAATAATCTAGATTTTTCTGAAATTGCAGTCATTTGTTTGTCTGTTCAGGTACATCACGTCTACCGCTCTCTGTTCGATTCGAATAAATCCTTCGTATTGTGTCGATATTTCTATCTTAGTTTGTGTGTATGAGCAATGCCATACATATTCTGTGCATAAGGAAAGATTTCACACAGAATATTTTGTTCAGAAATCGCATTTCTATGTTGTTTCTTTGCGATAAGACCGTATTACGTTTCGTGTAAGAAGGAGAAATGCCTATCAGCAACTGTCGGAATTGGACAGAGGCAGTATCGTAGCTTATAGAGAATGCGGTTTATTGTTAATTGGTATTGCTGCACTAGTTGACAGGGATCCCACGATTATTGTACGAATGTGCGATCGAAAATGTTCTGGAAACTTTACACAATGTGATGCGGAATTTAAACAAACCCACGCGCCTAGCGTCCGAGAGGAGGGGCCAATCGTCCAATCGGTCTTGCAGGATCGTACAGCACCATCGTGAGCAAATCGGCTTGTTCAGACGGACAGTGAGACGATGTGTGGACCAACAAAGGCTCTGTCAGCACGGCGAATAGTGTTGGAGCATCCTCTGGAGCGGCAGATGAGAGAAGCGGGCGACAGGGGTGGGCCCACGACGTAACTGGTCACAAGAGTGTTACCACCTCGTATTTCCAGTCCAGCCTCTGTTCAGTGCTGGTCTTTAAGAACGTTTCCGTCAGTCGACACTCCGGGGAGAACGAATGTTATCAGATTGCATTCGTGCATGTCACAGGGATTTAGCATCTGGCGAGACGGTAAGGCGCACCATTGAGTGCTGAACACGGTCACTTATTGTGAGGACAGCAGCCGTTACATTTCTTACGCCTTACGGCGGGTGGCTGTGTCGTATCTTCAAAGTCTCCTTGAAATTGCCATTCAAACAGATAAAGTGAGGCCACATCTTGCCTATATCTACATATATATATGTACTCCGCTAGCCAGCAAGCGGTATGTGGCGGAGGGCACTATTCGCGCCACAGTCGTATTTCCCCTCTCTGTTCCATTCGCGATCGCGCGAGGGAAAAATGACTATCTGAACGCCTCAGTATGACTTCTAATTTCCCTTTCCTTTGAATGGTGGTCCATTTTAAATTTGGTGGTAATAATATATGCTCTACATCCTCGGTGAAGATCGGATTTTGGAATTTTGTGAGCAGCCCCTTACGTTTATCTCGTCGTCTATCTGGAAGTGTGCCCTGCTTCAAACTTTCTAGGAGATTTGCAACGCTCTCGCGATGGCCAAATGTACCAGTCACGAATATCGCCACTCTTCTTTGGACATTCTCAATCTCTTGAATCAGACCCTACTAGTAAGGGTCCCATACAGACGAACAATACTGGACGAACTAACGTATTGTAAGCAATTTCCTTTGTTGAAGGACTGCATCGCTTCAGAAATCTACCAACGAAACCGCAATGTAGAGTTCGCCTTACCTGTTAGATGTGTAATCTAATCGTTCTACCTGAGATCATTTCGAATAATCACACTCAGATACTTGACGGATGTTACCGCTTCCAAAGACTGGGCATTTATTTTGTACTTGTACATTAATTGGTATTTTCGCCTTGTTATACTCAGTATGTTACACTTACTAATATTGAGAGATAACTGCCAGTTATTACACCATGCATTTATTTTCTGCAAATCCTCATTGATTCGTTCACAACTTTCGTGTGATGCTACTTTCCTGTAGACTACAGCATTATCGGCAAACAGTCTAATGCCGCTGTCAATACCATCAACCTGATCGTTTATGTAAATCGTAAATAGCAGCCGACCTATTACGCTGCCCTGGGGCACACGTGAAGTTACGCTTGTTTCTGTTGACGTCTCCCCATTCAGGACGACATACTGCTCTCTGTCTGTTAGAAAACTTTCTATCCAGCCGCATATGTCATCGGATAGACCGTAAGCACGCACTTTTTGGAGCAACCGACAGTGCGAAACAAAGTCGAACGCTTTTCGAAAGATGAGGAATATAGCATCAACCTGGGAGCCGGTATCTAGAGCCTGTTGTATATTATGCACAAAGAGGGCCAGCTGTGTCTCGCACGACCGCTGTTTCCTAAAACCGTGCTCGTTTCTGCAGATGAGCTTCTCAGAGTCTAGAATGGTCATTACGTCTAAACGGAAAGTATGTTCCACGATTCTACAACAAATCTATGTCAGTTAAATTAGCCGGTTATTATGTGCATCCGATTTTCTACCCTTTTTATAGATCGCTATGGCCTGGGCCTTCTTCCAGTCCCGTGAAACTTTCCGCTGTTCCAATGATCTCTGATAGATGATGGATAAGAATGGTACTATATTTGTAGCGTAGTGAACATAAAATCTTACAGGGATACCGTCTGGCCAGATGCCTTCCTGGCGTCTAAGTATCTTAAGTGTTTTACAATAGCAGATACACTAAACACTATGTCAGCCATCCTTGCGTTTGTTCGATAATTGAAAGAGGGAATGGTGCTGCAGTCCTCTACCGTAAACGAATGGCTCTGAGCACTATGGGACTTAACATCTGTGGTCATCAGTCCCTAGAACTTAGAACTACTTAAACCTAACTAACCTAAGGACATCACACACATCCATGCCCGAAGCAGGATTCGAACCTGCGACCGTAGCAGTCGCGCGGTTCCGGACTGCGCGCCTAGAACCGCTAGACCACCACGGCCGGCACCGTAAACGAGTTTTTGACAGCTAGGTTTAGAATTTCGGCCTTCTATTTGTCCGTTCTGTGCGGACCAAAGTCGACCGACTGTGACTGTTGCCTTGGCCAGCGCGTTTTGCTCATCTGTCATTTGCTGAAAACATCTGGTTCTGGTGTAATTGTAAGGGCACGCTCTGTATTTGACTGCTGGCAATCTCGTGTTTCTTGTTACGGGTACAGATTGAACTGGCTGACTTCTAAATTTAGCATACTGCTGGGACTGAACAAGTGACCGGAAGCCCTTATAGCTACATTACTATGGTTTATTGTTTGACGAGCATACTGTGAAACGCACGTATCTGGATAATGCTGAAACTAATCATGGCTCTAGTTGCGGGTAGGAAACTGCTTAACAGATACCATCTAAATTAACAGCTTGCTGTACGAATCGTTGGTCAGATATTTTTGTCACGATATCAATCGCCTTCATTTTCAGCTCAGTTACAAATGCCAAAGGCAGAAGAGTTTATCAGTCACAGTCTTCTTTCGTTGCAAAATTACTACGATAATTATAGTGGTCCTAACAGTCATTGATATACGGAGCTACGGAGAACTGGAAGTTGTTTTTCTGTAATGAAATCGCTGAACAACACATTCGTACTCAACTGGGCATCTTTGGAGCTTCAGGATACCTAGAAAATGGCATTCACGAGAGTAGTCTGTGGCAACAGTGGGGGTGGCTATTTGTCCCGGTTTGAAGGCTGTTCGTACAAGTCTGAAATCGGGAGTTTCTTTTAGCCAATAGTGCGAAGGCCGAAGGTATTTATGGTAAATACATGATACAGTAGTAACATTTTGAGGTAGGTAGATTTTTATGGTTCAAATGGATCTGAGCACTATGCGACTTAACTTCTGAGCCATCACCTAGAACTTTGAACTAATTAAACCTAACTAACCTAAGGACATCACACACATCCATGCTCGAGGAAGGATTCGAACCTGTGACCGTAGCGGTCGCTCGGTTCCAGACTGTAGCGCCCAGAACCGCACGGCAACTCCGGCCGGCGTAGATTTTTATAATCAAGGACAAGTACAACACTATTCGAACCAAATCAGACGAATATTCAAGGCTGATTTTCTCAGTACCCTTCAGGATCCATCGAACATCTTTAGGACTAATTATAGCTTGTGTTACGTGCCTGCATATTCCATCTGAGACCTGGTTAACAACAGTTCATTATGTCTATGGAAGAGAACCAATCAACAATAGATGTTAGTACGTTACGAACTGCACATTTTATCATTCACGCGGGTAGGCCTATTTTGTACCTCTATACTTTATTGTATGCGATTTTCCTGCAACATTTAACACGATTGAATAAACAGAAAAATACTCATTACGATCAACAACAAAATAATTGTCCATGAGGAAGTCCCGTGGCATACGTTTTCACCATAAACAATACTTTTCGATCTTCCAAATTTTTTTTCGTTGTGTGCACACAAATATATCCAGATTTAAAATATACCGTTTATGGTACAAATTAGTTCACATAGGGATCGTAAATTTGGAGGAGGATCTAAATATGTTGATATGTTAAGATATTGTTTGTGACACAATGTAGGAACTCGCAGTCCATATCCGAAAAATGATGGAGAAAGCATGCAGGAATTTCCGAGGAATTCGTTGTCCTTAAGATATTACTCATTTATTATTCTGTCTCAATTGGACACTTTCATTACATTATATATTTCTGTCACTCCGGATCATCTTCAGATCTCAGTAGTTCCGTTAGCAAAACGTCTTGTCTACTCAGAACCACATATCTGATATGTGGCTCTGAGTTGACAAGCTGGGTTGCTGATGCAACTACTTGGATATGAAAGTGATTCGGGGTTATCGAAACGTGCAATCTAATTAAAAATGTCCAGATGAGAGGGGACAAAATTTGAGAATTATCTTAATTATCTGAACAGTTGCCAAATTTCCCAAGACGATTATGTCACCTATAGTGAATTTTCTATGCAGCTACGGAAGACCAGCTTATTGTTGTCAGTGCCACCTCAGAAGTCATTTACACACGATCAAAGGACGATGGTGGTCCAATGTGTAAAGCACATTCCGGCATGGGAAGTCCCTGGTTCAATCACATATAGCGATGGTGATATTTCTTCGTTTCAGCGTTTCTAGGACGATCCCAGATCAACTCAGCTTGTTGTAAAAATGAGTACTCCGTATCTCTGCTAGGGTAAAACGCGGCTCAGACTAGGGACTCTACACATCTACCCTTCGTAGTGCCACAGGATTTAGAAGGGTAATACTCTATCTGTAGTTAGGCCGATAGTCCAGTGACGGGCTTGTGCCACAAACTTAACGTTGTTTTTTTTTTTTCACACCCGGTTTGCGTAAGTCCCGAAGCCGTCAATGACGAACCCCAATGAAATATAATAAAAACATACAACACGGTCAAGGACTGTGTTCAGTGGCACCTAGGTATGATACTCTCTAAGACAAAAAGAACGACACTCCACGAAGGAATTATCCGAATGGGACGAAAATTAGTAGAAGTAATGGAAATGTACAAAAAAATTAATTGATTACAGTTTCAGAAAATTTGGGTGTGTTATTCAAGAGGAAGTGCTTCACAAACGTAAAGTCAGTAACACGTTGGTCCACCTCTGGCTCTTAGGAAGACAGTTATTCGGATTGGCATCTATTGATGGATTTGATGGACGTCCTCCTGAGGATTTTTTTTCTGAGTCAGAAGTCCTGTGTCAGGTTTGACAAGGCTCGCTGCAAATTCCTCTTCTGTGTCAATTTTTCATCTCAGAGTAGCGTTTGCATCCTACATCCTCATTTACTTGCTGATTGCATTCCAGTCTCTGTGTTTCTCTGTCTTACTCTACAATTTTAATACCAAAAGTTCCATCTAATTCAATGGAAGTTGTTCCCTGATGTGTCAACAAATTTCCTGTCATCCTCTTCCTCCTTCTTTTCATTGTTTCCCATATATTCTTTTACTCGCTGATTCCGCGGATAACCTCGTAACTTATTACCTGATCATTGCACTTAATTTTCAATATTTTTCTGTAGTGCTAAATCTCAAGTGATTCAAATTTTCTTCCGTTTCTGTATTGCCGCAGTCCATATTTCACTGCTCTGCCCAAAATGCTTGTCACTGGGGCTCATCACTGAAGACAATTCTCCTCCAGTCAATGACATTTCAGACCGAAGACGTGCATGAAGATTCCTCGAACAGCGGTCGGATACGAACCACAGCGGCCGGTCAGAGTGGCCATGCGGTTTTAGGAGCTACAGTCTAGAACCGAGCGACCGCTACGGTCGCAGGTTCGAATCCTGCCTCAGGCATGGATGTGTGCGATGTCCTTAGGTTAGTTAGGTTTAAGTAGTTCTAAGTTCTAGGCGACTGATGACCTCAGAAGTTAAGTCGCATAGTGCTCAGAGCCATTTGAACCATTTTGAACGAACCACACTGTCAACCGCCATAAGACGCGAAAAACAGGCGTAATGATCTGGGCTGCCAATTCTTTTCATAGCAGGACCACTTTCCTTGTCATCCGCGGCAACCTTACAACACAGCGGTACGTCGACGCTATTCTTCGTCCCATTTTGTTGTCCTTCATGAGATGCCATCCTGAGTTAGCATTTCAGCAAGACAATGGTCGGTCGCAGACGGTGAGGATTTATGCTGCTTGTCTTCGTGCCTTTAGTGCCCTACCTTGGCCAGAAAGATCGCCGGATCCCTCCCCAATTCAGAATAACTGGAGCATTATTGGCAGGGCCTTCCAACCAGCTCTGGATTTTGACAAACCAACGTGCCGGTTTGACAGAATTTGGCACGATATCCCTCACAAGGCCATTCAACTAGTCTATTAATCAGTGTCAAGCCGAATAATTGTTTTCATAAGGACCAGAGGAGGACCAACGCGTTATTAACTTGCTCAATTCGTGAAGCTCTTCATCTTGAAGAACTTCATCTGAAACTGTGGTCATTTGTTTGTCTGTACATGCATATCCCATTTACCGATTTCCGTACCGTTTGGTTAATTCCTTCATGGTGCATGGGATTTTTTTTCAGTTAGAGTTCGTCTGCACACTGAGGGCTTGTAATGTTATAGATTTATTTGTGTATCACCGGCGATCAGTGGCTCTATGGAGGCCTGACTCTACGCCTTCTGTTTTGACTCAGTAGGCAGTAACAGTGTTAAGTTAGAGCCAAAAAAAAATGTGTGCACTATTCATTCTACAATACAACTATGCTTCGCCGACGAGTACACTCCTGTTGGGCAACTCTACCAATCTGAACGGTATCGTACTACGGGCCTTTGGAAAGTTGGATGGATACGCCTATGGGTTGGGCACAATGTATCGAGGATGTGCTTTCAGTAGTGGTCTGTGGAGCATTTCCACACCGTTTTAACAGCTTCTGGATGGCTATGTAGTACATATGAACGTCAAGGTTGACGCACTGTGAGATCAGCAATGGCCGACCGAAAATCATCCAGGAAAGAAATATGGGCACACATTGCACGTGATGCGTCAGCAAGCACCATCATTAACTGCCTGCTTTCAACATGACTAAGATAACGTGTGTCCCTGGTCAAGCTATCACTGACACCAAGAGACCACCAAGCACGGCTACTCAAGTGTCGTGAAAAGGCACGCTATTGCCTTCAACGGTAAGAATAGGTTTTCGCCTGTATGCAGCTTGTATTCACTCACGACACACAGATCGCACTCCAGGCTTCATGGTGTAGGGAGCCATCAGTTACAATTCAAGGTCTCATTTTTTGTTTCTGCGCGATAAAGTAACTAGCGGCCACTACATTGCAAAGCTCGCCATCCCCGTATTACTGCCATTTCTTCGACATTAAGGTCATGTGCTTTTCCAGCAGGACAGTGTGCGTCCAAATACTGCTACTGTGGCGCAAGTGCTCTTTATGGCGTACAGCGGCTGCCCTGGCAGGGAAGAACATCATATGTCTCGACAGATTGAACGTAGTGAAGTAGGAACCTACTCGTTCCCCAAAGCATGCAAAAACCATTGCCGAATTGCAACAGAAAGTGCTAGGTGCTGGAGACAATCTGTCGTACAATTATATTCGGCATCTTTCTTATCGTTTGCAGATCTGCGTTGCTACCAAAGGGAGGGAGGGGGGGGGGGCGGTGGGGGACAGGTGTTTTATACTATGCATTGATGCGATTGTTTGGACGACCATTACAGTGATGTGAGTGTTCATTTGGTCTGAAATTGTTGTCATACACTCCAACAATGATGTAGTACCTGGCACACCGTTTGTCAATAAAATGGCGATGTTATTGAGGTTGTCGCATTTTTTCAGGCAACTTACAGTCTGATAAATAAACAGGGTTTGTCATTTGGTGTGTGGCGGAGGGTACTTTCGTTATACCTCCAGCTTTGTTCCACTTGTGAATAGTGCGTGGGAACAATTATTGTCGGTAATCCTCTGTATTGGCTCTAATTTCTCGAATTTTCTTCTTGAGGTCAATATGCGAGATGTTATGTGGGGGGAAGTAATATGTTGTTCGACTCCTCCTGAAAAGTGATGACCCGAAATTTCAATAGTACGGTTTACCTGTGCACTTAAATCTATCAGTCTGCCCTTCTGATGTAACGGTCAAACAATTTTCTGTTGAAACTACAGTAGAAATGTTATGAATTAAAAGAGTGCTTCCAAGCTGATGAACCTTACATCAGTTAACTTTAGTTTTAGTATCTCGAGAAATGCTCGACTATTTATTTACCATTCAAATAACGCATTTGCAAGAGTGTATTCAGAAACTCTGATGTATCTTGGACTCCTGTGTATATATGTGCTAATTAAGTGTATTTCACGCTGCAGAGAGGTACGTGACATGTTTAACCATTAGCCCAACAAGCTCGTGAGCCACCTGTTTGCGCTTCGTCAACGTTGATAAATGACCTCGCGGCAAATTGGACAGATAGAGGTCCAGAGAAATTTCGGAATTTCGCAAGTACATCATTAACAGCAGGACGTAATATAAAGCATCCCTCGCAAAAGATTATGTAAATGTTTGTGTTATATTTGTATAAAGTTGAATGGCAGCAGCAACAGAATAACATTAGTATATTACTCTAGAGCAAGATTCAAAGCACTAAGCTGCGTCCCAGTAACAGGTATCTCACTGACTGATGAACTTCTCTAAAAGATACATAGATACATAGAAAGACAGATCCCTTATCATTTAGCTACAAAATAGCAGGTCAGCAACAGGAAGCAGGTAATTCCATAAATTATCTGGGAGTACGCATTAGGAGTGATTTCAAAATGGTTCAAATGGCTCTGAGCACTATGGGACTCAACTGCTGAGGTCATTAGTCCCCTAGAACTTAGAATTACTTAAACCTAACTAACCTAAGGACATCACAAACATCCATGCCCGAGGCAGGATTCGAACCTGCGACCGTAGCGGTCTTGCGGTTCCAGACTGCAACGCCTTTAACCGCACGGCCACTTCGGCCGGCGAGGAGTGATTTAAAATGGAATGATCATATAAAGTTGATCGTCGGTAAAGCAGGTGCCAGACTGAGATTCATTGGAAGAATCCTAAGGAAATGCAATCCGAAAACAAAGGAAGGAGGTTACAGTACGCTTGTTCGCCCTCTGCTTGAATACTGCTCAGCAGTGTGGGATCCGTACCAGATAGGGTTGATAGAAGAGATAGAGAAGATCCAACGGAGAGCAGCGCGCTTCGTTACAGAATCATTTAGTAATCACGAAAGCGTTACAGAGATGATAGACAAACTCCAGTGGAAGACTCTGCAGGAGAGACGCTCAGTAGCTCGGTACGGGTTTTTGTTGAAGTTTCGAGAACATACCTTCACCGAAGAGTCAAGCAGTACATTGACCCCTCCTACGTATATCTCGTGAAAAGACCATGAGGATAAAATCAGACAGATTAGAGCCCACACAGAAGCATACCGACAATCCTTCTTTCCACGAACAATACGAGACTGGAATAGAAGGGAGAACCCCTCCGCCTCACGCCGTCAGGTGGCTTGCGGAGTATGGATGTAGATTTAGATGCAGATGTAGATCCTCGTGATTCACGTTTCCAAATATTTTCAGCAGTCCAGTAAGGATGAGTATGTAGATGGGTAAAGGCGAATTTAGTCTATACAGTTGTGAACGTTTTACAGCGCACTTCCTAGAATTTAAGATATATCGATAAAAAGCAAAAAGTTGTTAGTTTTCAGCATTTCCGTGATTCTCTTCCATCTGTCCAACAAACGTACGAATATTGGTGCTACCTCCTTTACTCAAGATAAGTATCCCCAGTTAACCTTGTTTGCTACAGGTCTACAAACTTGAGCAATCCATGAAATGTATTCCCAGTTGCGAATGTGGACAACATTCAGCTGTCGGTCTATAATAGAATGACGACGGTGAAAACATAATGGATGTACGAGTACAGATTGTAGACATATAATTGGTAATATATGAATATCCAAAGGAATATTGCACTGTAGATCTGAACAACACAGACACTACAATGTTGTGTTTATCATCCGTCATCGAGCAAAGGACTTTCAATTAAAATGTCTCGCCTCTACAGAATTATACGAGTACATAATAAATGCACGAGTGCCGTTTGTAGACACATGGCTGACGTTATGTTGAAGTTTGGGTCCGGCCGTGACGTGTGCATGTGTAGCCTATTCGTAAGGGAACCGCTCGCAACAAGCGGGCAATTTGGGTTCGAAACACGGTGTGGCACAAATTTTCGCTGTTGCCATTCCATTATACAGCCGATGGCGGTCCATATTCGCAACTGAAAATATATTTCAATACATTTCAAGTGTTTCATAAATGCTGTAGTCGCCACAGTGCCTGATCAACAACATGCATGCATGTCCGAAGGAAAAATTCTTCGTACTTCTCAACAACAGAGCCATTGCAATATCGCATTGTATCTTCAGTAGTATCCTTTATAAGTTATGTCTTCCCAGTACCCTGTATCGACGAACCGAATTCTGCTACCAGCTTCACCCATGTTCTAGGACATGAGATTTTTACATTTCATGTCCTCACAAGAGTCGAGGGGCATGAAAGGGAAGCAGTGGTTGGGAAAGGAGTGAGACAGGGTTGTAGCCTCTCCCCGATGTTGTTCAATTTGTATATTGAGCAAGCAGTAATGGAAACAAAAGAAAAATTTGGAGTAGGTATTAAAATTCATGGAGAAGAAATAAAAACTTTGAGGTTTGCCGATGACATTGTAATTCTGTCAGAGACAGCAAAGGACTTGGAAGAGTAGTTGAACGGAACAGATTGTGTCTTGAAAGGAGGATATAAGATGAACATCAACAAAAGCAACATAAGGATAATGGAATGTAATCTAATCAAGTCGGGTGATGCTGAGGGAATTAGATTAGGAAATGAGACACTTAAAGTAGTAAAGGAGTTTTGCTATTTGGGGAGCAAAATAACTGATGATGGTCGAAGTAGAGAAGATATAAAATGTAGACTGGCAATGGCAAGGAAAGCGTTTCTGAAGAGGAGAAATTTGTTAATATCGAGTATAGATTTGAGTGTCATGAAGTCGTTTCTGAAAGTATTTCTATGGAGTGTAGCCATGTATGGAAGTGAAACATGGACGATAACTAGTTTGGACAAGAAGAGAATAGAAGCTTTCGAAATGTGGTGCTACAGAAGAATGCTGAAGATAAGGTGGGTAGATCACGTAACTAATGACGAGGATTGGGGAGAAGAGAAGTTTGTGGCACAACTTGACTAGAAGAAGGGATCGGTTGGTAGGACATGTTCTGAGGCATCAAGGGATCACCAATTTAGTATTGGAGGGCAGCGTGGACGGTAAAAATCGTAGAGGGAGACCGAGAGATGAATACACTAAACAGATTCAGAAGGATGTAGGTTGCAGTAGGTACTGGGAGATGAAGAAGCTTGCACAGGATAGAGTAGCACGGAGAGCTGCATCAAACCAGTCTCAGGACTCAAGACCACAACAACAACATCGTCACAAATTGTTATTTACAGGCGTTTACGTAAGTTACTCATCAACATTACAGCCAGAGCATGCACATTTCTTGCATTATGTGAAGTACAAAATTTTACATTTCTGAACATTGAAAAGAAGAGGATGCCAACACTTGCACCACTTTGAAATCTACCTAGATTGACTAGGCATTGGCGTAACTTTATATTTATAGCGCTTCAGTGTTGATGACTACGCTTAGGTGACAAAATATGGGATACCTCCTAATATCGTGTCCGACCTCCTACTGGTTGTCGTAGTGCAGCAGACAGACGTAGCATAGACTCGTCGTGTCGTTGGAAGTTCCCTGTAGAAATGTGGAACTATGCAGCCTCGGCCATAATTGCGGAAGTGTTGACGGTGCGGGATGCGGTGGACGAATCGACCTGTCGATTATGTCCCATAAGTGTTCGATGGGGTACATTTCGGGCGATCTGGGTAGCCAAACCATTCTCTCGAATTGTCCAAATTCTCCACAATGTTCTTCAACCAAATCGCGAACGATATTATGACCCCATGACATGACATGGTTGTCTGAGTATATGAAGTCCACGAATGGGTACAAATGGTCTGTAAGTAGCCGAACATGGCCATTTACAGTCAATTATCGGCTCTGTTGGATCAAATGACCCAGTCCATTAGATGTAAACACAACAAACTCCATTACGAGGCCACCCCTTCTTGTAGAGTGGAGTGGTTTTTGACAACTGCGGTCCATTGATTCGTGGTGTCTGCACCTCACTCTATCACTACCATCAGCTTATCTGAACAGGCCACGGTTTTTCAGTCGTCTTGGGTCCAAGCGATATGGTCAAGAGAACAGGAGAGGCACTGCAGGCGATGTCGTCTTGTTAGAAAAGACACTTGAGTCGATCGTCAGCTGCCGCGCTGTCCTTATAGATACGTTCGTCGTACGTTCCACAGCAATTTCTGCTGTTATTTCACCAGTGTTGCTTATGCGTTAGCACTGACAATTCTACGCAAACGCCGCTGCTCACGGTCGTTAAGTAAAGGCCTTCGGCCACTGCGTTGTGTTTGGTGAGAGGTAATGACAGAAATCTGATATTCTCGATGCACTCTTGACAATATGGATCTCGCAATATTGAATTCCCTAACGATTTCCGAAATGGAATGTTTTATGCGTCTAGCTCCAACTACCATTCCGCGTTAGAAGTCTGTCGATTCCCGTCATGCGGCCAGGATCACGTCGGAAACCTTCTCGTATGAATCACCTGAGTACAAATGACAGCTCTTCCATTGCACTGCTTTGTGCAGACAACACTACCACCATCTGTGTGTGTGCAGGTCGCCGCACCACGACTTTTGTCACCTCATTGTATATCGCCCGAAAAAACCTGAGCTTAGTATTATTACTTTTTACACGAAGATTCCACTATTTGGCTATTTATATCGTTTATTCTACTGGATAATCATTATTAATTTGGCTATTTTCAAGTAACACAACGTTGGTTATGATCAGATTCCTTGTAACCTCCCCCTCACTTATCGATCTTAATGACAGTGAAAAATTAAACCGCGTGTACCTAATGGAAATTTGGGAAAAGCAATCGTCACCGAAGTTAATCTGTCGGTAAAGAGGGAGGAAAGGGTTACATCTAAATGAAAGGAAAAATGCAAATGAAACTGGTGGAAATTAATTTTGAAAAGGGGTAAAGTTAATAAAGAAAGTAAATGTGCAGTCGTCACGTTAACGATTAATTGGCGCTAATTAGATATTTGACATTTGGGGGAAATTACGGTCGCCAGTCCTAAGGACAATTACTATAGTAACTGAAAAAGAAAGGTTATTACACATATAATTAGCACTAGAAGCGTGGCATCTGAAGGTTGACACGTGCAGTGTGAAAACTGAAAGTTTGTCAGAAGTAATAAATTTCGCTACACTCTGACTTCATTTAGCAAAAGAATTAATAAAAGCGGAAAATTGAAAGTTAATTTAGTGACTGAAATTAATAGTGAGCTTTCTTTCTGAAGCACATCGAAATTCAGTAAAATACGGTTAGTCTTGGACTACCTCAACAATCATTTCAAAAGCTACTTGAATCTACGCAATTTAGAAATAAGAGATTTAACTTTGAACCTGAATTAAATGATTGTGAACAATTAACAGTAGTAAAATTTAGTACGTATCAAGCTGAGCTGCAGTCACAGGTAAGCTAAAATACGGTAACAAAACTCGCACTCTTAATTTGTGCTTGTGTAATCTAAATATTTTAGCCAGCTATGAATACTTTAACTGAACTTTGAAATTAAAGCAGTGAAATCGGATTATATTACTTTAATGCTGGCGTTTGAATTTCAACGACACTCGGGTTCATTCTGGAAAAGGAAGGGACCCTGCTTGGTAATGCAATTGGGACAATGAGCAACAAACGTTCATGCTAAGTTGCTGTAATTTTGTGATGCAACAATTTTAAAAGTTTGAAAAGCTGAGGTCTGCCACACAGTTCTAAAACTTTACGTGCTTCCAGTCTTCCTTGTTGGCTGATTGAAGGTTTGAAGCCGTCGATCGAGGAGGTGGCGACAGTCACTCATTGTCGGCCGTCGCTGTTGCTGAAGCTGGATGTTGGCGCGCCTTCTTCTCGAAACGGTCACCAGACAAAACGGGCTCTTGATGTGCGCCAGCTAATGCTTCCCATCCGCGAAACCATGTCAGAAACTATCATAGCAAGTCGAGCGCAATTACATGCTGCCAAACCCCGAAAGCGCGGCAACTCGCGGGAGCTTCACACAACACACCTGCTCCACTGCACCACCCCAGCCAGACTCCCTCTGCCCGCGCTCCACGCGACCGAGTTAACACTACCAAAGATCCTAAACACTCTGCTTCTCCACACGACCTATCGACGTATTCGTTCGATAGCATAGTTTTCCCTAGGCAAGACCCAGCGTAAAAATACAAATAATATTTACAAAACAACCAATTATACATCGACATAAATGCATAAATATATATATACAAACAGTAAAACAATTACAATATATAAAGAGACAGAAATGTCATATCTTGAGGTAGCAAAACAAGGAAAAAATTGTAGTACAATAGATGGAAATAGGAGGATATGCATTTCCGGCGTTACATCCTATAAACGAAGTCATCGACAAAATATATTAAAGTCACTTGCATAATGCAGAGCATAAAATGAAGGAACTTTCGTTTAAAAGGTATTACATGACTGTGGCCCCAAACCGTAGTAAAATTATGTAGTATTAAAACTGTTTAGCAGGTCATTAATAAACATAAAAATCACCAAGGTTCCGAACATGCATCCCTGAGGCAAGTTTGTAATTATTTCCATATCTCTCATGTCTCTCAATCCACCATTAATGTGCTTCGTCCTAAACACCTATAAATCCTCAACGCAGTCACAAGGGCGTTTACTAATGAGGCTTGGTATGGTAGTACACTCAAGTTGTTGTTGAAAGTCAAGAAGTATAGCTTCCAACCGACAGTATTCATCCATAGTCGTGTCCAGTTTGGCGATTACATTGGCGGGAGAACTGAAGTGGGACAGTACGCCTTGATCTTCTTTATGAATTAATAGCTGAAAAAATTCATAAATTCTGCTTTTACTTCGGTCAGCTACAAGTCGGTTTCTGTGACGTCTATGAATAGACGCTAACTTTGGTCACATTAAGAATACTTGTTATACTACCACAGTTTTTCCGCTTTGTGAGAGATCTTCAGAAAACATTCACCTACGGCAGCCATTAATTAACGCTTCGCTATTTTCACATACAAACGCACTTCATTCAGCATGTATCTATCCATTACTCTTATGCTTTGTTTTGCTCACACTGGACAGGAGTTGCTGTTTCTTTAGAAGTTTCTATCAGTGACTGACATGGTGGGTCCATCCTGTCATGAACAACTTAACCAAGTACATACCTGTCTAGTGCTTGGTAAACTATTTTTGTACACAGTTTCTGAACAATGATACGTATTAGTGGATATTATTATTGGGTGTGTCCGCCCATTGTCTTCATGGTAGTTCGAACGTTGCTGAGAATACTTCCAGTGAGGTGCTTGAATGTCTGTGGAGGAAGAGCAGCCCATTGTCTCGCGAGAGCCGGAACCAGAGAAGATAGTGATGTTAGATGCTGGGGTCTGGAGGGAAGTCAACGTTCTTACCCATCGCAAAGGTGTTCAATTGGTTTGGGGTCGTGAATCTGTGAAAGTCAGCCAATTTTAGGAACATTAATGCCCAGAAACCATTGTCTCACAATTGCTGCTTCATGACGCGGTACACTGTCTTGGTGATACAATCATCGTCTCCGAATTGTTCTTCTACTATACGCAGCACACAGTCCTGTAACATGTGTTCGCATCCTTCCGTAATCAACGTTTTCTTAAGCGAAAGAGAGGGATCAAACCCTAACCACGAAAACCAACCCTATTTCGTTATACTACCACCTCTGTACCACACTGTTGGCACTGGACAGGATGGCTCGTAACGATCTCCAGGCTTTTTCAAAACCTAAATCATTCCATCGCAACGGCATAAGAGTATATAATCGTACCATTGCGAATCATAATCTTCCAGTCGTCAGCTGACCAACAACACCGCTCTTTAAAGCACCTCAAGTGTCACTTATCATTGGCAACAGAAATTTGTGGTTACAATAAGCTGCTCGACATAGTATCCGAGTCCCCACGCTCCATCGCTGTGCTACCTGGACTGTTGGTAACACTTTCGAACTCACGAGTGGTCCATTCCTTTGATTCCATGCGATGTTTTTAATAAACGTGGACAGTTACGACGGATCCAGTCCGACAGCACATGTGGTCCACCTGCTCTTCGTTTATCTCTGCGTGTTGCTTCGCTTTTCCACTTCACAATCACGTCGCCAACAGTCGAACTGTGTACCTTTAAAAAAGCTGAATGATGGATATGTTGCTCAGGAGACATCCAATGGTCAGTCCATGTTCGAAGTCACTGCGATATCGCGATCGACCCACTTGCTGTTATAGGTTCTCTGTTGACATCACTATACTCCCCACCTCCTTTTGTTTCGGCATGTCCATATTTCGTAACTTACAGTGGCAGCTCCACATTATAGGGGTGTCGGAATACTTTTAAACAGATACACTCACTTTCTCTGCACCTTTCTGTATGGAGCTCTGTAGAATAGTAATTTGAGTCATATGACAGTGAATTGTGATTATGTCTGCAAGTTACCAATAGGTAGATTTTCTATTTCTGCTTTCCGTCCCTTAGCATAAATTAGGGCGAAACGTTTGAAATCTTGGTCGTCGTATAGCTCGACCCTCCAAGGCACAATCTCAATGAGCTGGAAGTGGAGCGGAGAGATTCTTCACTGGTCATGTGCGTGCAAGAGATTAAAGTCGATGACTGCCTCGAGATATGTTGTGTACCTAGCAATGGCATTTTTTGTACTTTTCAGTACTACTCCTACAGGTAGAGTAGACTGTATGAGCTCTGAGCTGTTACTAAGTCAAGTTATTTACAGCCAAATACCAGAGAAAATGATTGTGAAGTAGAAAGTGTCTATAATTATATGAGAGGCATTTTCAAGTTACGAGATTTGTCTTATAAGCAAGGGTAGCCGCCTATAAACCGTGGTGACAACTGGAGGATTAGAACAATTTTTTTTTCATCCGAAACAAATATGAATCCCTAGTGATGTGAGAGAGTATAACATCATTGTTTCTGGGGTGAGGGGGGGGGGGGGGGGGGAAGGAAAGGTCATAAGTCACATGAACAGTCTGTTGTAACCACCGAAAACTTCTTCTGTACAATCATCTTCATCTAAAAACAGCAATTACACCCAACGTCTTCATTTATTTGTTGTGTATGACCCAGTTCCACTTCCTACAGTTTTTACCTTCTACAGCTCGCTCTAGTACCATGGAAGTTATTCTCTGATATTTTAACACATGACTGATCAGCCTTCTTCTGAAAGAATTCCATATATGGAGCCTCGCCGACACCGCGGATAATTTCCTCATATCTTGTCAGTCTAACAAATCGTTCTATTGCATTACATATCACGCGCTTCGATTCATTCTATTCAGTTTTCCCCAAATTGCATGCTCCACTTCCATGCAGTTCTGTTCTCCATGCTCGGAAATTTCTTCCACAAATTATGTCAATGATTGGGACTAGTTGGTCAGAAATGCATCTTTGCCTTTGCTAGTCTGTGTTTTATCTCCACTTAGTTTCCGTGTTATTTTAGTTTCAAGTTATCAGAATTATTTCTCCTCGTCTCCTCTATGGCCCAAATGTGTGATGTGAAATTTTACAACTAATAACGTTACTGTAACTCCTGGTCTTTCTTCGATTTACCTCAGTCCTTGTTCTCTGCTCAGTAAGCCATTCGGTTCGTTCAGAATATCGTGTAATTCTTTCTCGCTTTCACTGAGGATAGTAATGTCATCAACAAGTGTCATCAAAATGGTTCAAATGGCTCTGAGCGGTCGCTCGGCTCCAGACTGTAGCGCCTAGAACCGCACGGCCACTCCGGCCGGCCAAGTCTCATCGTTCACACGCTTTCCACCTATAATTTAATACCACTCTTCAACATAACTGCTACGGTCGCAGGTTCGAATCCTGCCTCGGGCATGAATGTGTGTGATGTCCTTAGGTTAGATAGGTTTAAGTAGTTCTAAGTTCTAGGGGACTGATCACCTCAGAAGTAAAGTCCCATAGTGCTCAGAGCCATTTGAAGCCAATCTCACTTTTATTTCCACTACTGCTTCTTTGATGAAGAGACTGGACAGACGGGGCTAAAGACTGTAACTTTGCTTACGCCCTTTTCAGTCCGAGCACATTGTTCTTGGTCTTCCACTCTTATTGTTGCCTCTTGGCACTTGTACATATTGAGCTCAACAAATCCTATGAAGGTTCACTGATTTCTCTTATGTCTTGCTTCAGTTATCAAGCACAACGTCAAAGTTGCCTCTTGGCCCTTTACCTTTCCTAGACGAGACTAATCGCCACTTGTCACTTCCTAAATTTTCTTTGCGTTCTTATAATGCTTATCAGCAACTTTCATGCATGAGTTGTGAAGTTCGCCGTACTATAGTTTTCTACTCAACGACATGAGTAGTACTTTGATCGCCACTTCTCCCAATGTTTTACGAAATTTCCAAGGAGTGTTATCTGCACCTTCTGCCAAATTCTGACTGTAATACTGGATCAAAAATACTATCGGCATCGACTCTCAATACTGCTTACCACGTAGACTTTGCCTCTCCCACGAACAGGCCTTTAATGTACTCTTTCGACCCATCCACAGTGCCTTACTTCGACATCTATACTGTATAAGCCACCGTGCGGTATGTTGCGGGGAGTACTTTGTATACCATCCTCCCTTTCCTGTTCCAGAACGATTGCCGGCAAACCTCCGTGTGTCCTTGAATCCTACTGATTTTATCTTCGTGGTCTTTTCGCGAGATATACTTAGCAGAAGCAACATATTTGTTGACTCCTCTAGCAACGTACACAGTCAGAACTTTAAAAACAATCCACAACGTGATGGAGGATGCCTCTCTTTCAGCGTGTGCCACTGCACTTCGTTGATCATTTCTGTGACAGTTTCTTGCTTACTAAATGAATATGTAAAACCTGTAACGAAACGCGATGCACTTCTTTGGATATTCTCTCTTTCCTCTACTAGTCAGATTTGATACGGATCCTGTACTGATGAACCGTACTAAATATTCAAATGGCTCTGAGCACTATGGGACTTAACATCTAGACTTAGAACTACTTTAACTTAAGAACATCGCACACATCCATGCCCGAAGCAGCATCCGAACCTGTGACCGTAGCAGCAGCGCGGTTCCGGACTGAAGTGCCTAGATCCGCTCGGTAACAGCGTCCGGCTACTCAGATATTGACCGAAAGGGTGTTATGTAGGCTGCTTCCTTTGTGGACAGACTACGTTTCCTGAGGATTCTTGCAATGAATCTTAGTCTTTCATCTTCCTTACTCGCGACTTATTTAAGGTGATCATTCCATTTCAGATCGTACACATACTTCTAGATATTTTATGGAACTAACAGCTTCCGTTGATTGTTCTGCAGCTGTTTAATCATACAAAAAGGATCTTTTCGTCCAAGAATTCGCAACACTCTACATTTATATTCAGGGGTTAATTGCCACACCCTGCACCAACCGTCGGTCCACTGCAGGGTTTCTTGAACTTTGCTACAGTTTTCTAGCATCGGTACACAACAGCATCATCCATGAGAAGCCCCATGGAATTTCTGATGTCATCTACTTGGTCATTTAATCTTATGTTGTGAAAAGTAACGGTCCTCTAAAACTCCTCTAGCGCACGAACCAAGTTATTTTTCCGCTTCCTGCGCTTAGCAACGAAATGATTAACACACTCTTAATTTTATACTTTTGTTTTAATTACTTTTAATGACATTTCTATACGCTGAATCAGTAGTTCCGATGGTCTTTCTGTTCCTTCACATTTTTCTGCAGTCATTTCTCCTTACCTTGCTCGCTCTGTCTGTTCATTTCATCCTTAAATTTCTTGTACTACTATATTTCTGTATTTCCGTGAGCATGCGTAACTTCAGGCATGGTGGGAGCTCCAGTTCCTCCTGTAACACTCAACTCACGACCTTAGCATATACAGCTTCCGACAGATAATTAATTCGTGAAGTTCTGAATTATGACATTCGAGAATGGCGCTCTAGTTAGAAATTGATAAACAGATTTTGTACAAACAACCCCGTGTTAATCACAACAGTACGCCTTCTTCCAAGACACAAGTAATTTCACTTAAATATTCGCGTTGTATACCAACGTACACGGCGATAATGGCGCTCTGAAATATCAGATGATGATGCAGTATCGAAAGAGACACCTTCTCTGTCAACTGGAAGCTTACTAGCGTTCACTGAAAGCTGTGCTTTCCCAAAAGTCTCACGTTACACTTTCTCGTACTTGATTCCGGCGTACAACACATTTGATAAGTCTTTTTTTTCACCGGTCTTCTGTCTGGTTTGCTGCGGCCCGCCACGAATTCCTCTCATGTGCCAACCTCTTCTTGTAACACTTGCAACCTACGTACTCAATTATTTGCGGAATGTATTCCAATCTCTGTCTTCTAAAGTTTTTCCCTCCACAGCTCCCTCTTGTACCATGGAAGTCATTCCCTGATGTCGTAGCAGATATTTTATCACCCTGTCCCTTCCCCTCGTCAGTACTTTCCACATCTCCATTCCTCTCAAATTCTACGCAGAACCTCCTCATTCCTCTCCTTATCAGTCCATCTAATTTTCAACATTCGTCTATAGCACCACATCGCAAATTCGTCTACTCTTTTCTATTCCGGTATTCCCACAGTCCATGTTTCTCTACCATACAATGCTGTACTCCAAACTTACATTTTCAGAAATTTCTTCCTCAAATTAAGGCCGATTTTTGATATTAGTAGACTTCTCTTGGACAAAAATGTACTTTTAGCCAGTGGTAGTCTGCTTTTGATGTCCTCCTTGCTCCTTCTGTCATTGATTATTTTGCTGCTTTGGTAGTCGAATTCCTTAAATTCATCTACTTCGTGACGATCATTAAGTTTCATGCTGTTCTCATTTCTGCTACTTCTCATTACTTTTACCTTTCTTCTATTTAATCTCAGTCCATATTCTGCATTCATTAGACTGTTCATTCCATTCAGCGGCTCATGTAATTCTTCTTCACTTTCACTCAGGGTAGAAATGTCATCAGCGAATCGTATCACTGGTACCCTTGCACCTTGAATTTTAATCCCACTCCTGAACCTTTCTTTTATTTCCATCATTGCTTCTTCGATATACGGACTGAAGAGTAGGGGTGGAAGACTATATCCCTGTCTTACACTCTTTGTAGTCCGAGCACATCGTTCTTGGTCGTCCTCACTTGGCTCTTGTACATACTGCGTATTATCCGTCTCTCCCTAAAGGTTATCCCTATTTTTTCTCAGAATTTCCAACATCTTACACCATTTTACATTGTCGAATGCTTTTTCCAGGTCGACAAATCTTATTAAAGTGTCTTGATTTTTCTTTAGTTTGGCTTCCATTATCAGCTGCAACGTCAGAATTGCCTCTATGGTGCATTTACCTTTTCTAAAGCCAAACTGATCGTCATGTAAGACATCGTCAATCTTCATTTCCATTCTTCTATATATTATTATTTCCAGCAACTTGGTTGCATGAGTTGTTAAGCTGATTCTACGATTACTCTCGCCCTTGTCAGCTCCTGCAGTTTTGTATGGCTGATATTTTTCGGGAAGTCAGACGGTTTATCACTAGTCCCAGACATTCTATAAACAAACGTGACAGTCGTTTTGTTGCTACTTCCCATAATGATTTTAGAAATTCTGGCGATATGTGGTCTATCCTTTCTACTTTACTTGATCTTAAATCCTCCAAAGCTCTCTTAAATTCTAATTATAATACTGGATCCCATATCTCTTCCAAATCGACTCGTGTTCCTTCTTCTATCACATCAGACAAATCATTCCTCTCATAGATGCCTTCAATGTACTCTTTCAACGTATCACCTCTCTCCTCTGCATGTAACAGTGGAATTTACGATACACGCTTAATGTTTCCATCCTTGCTTTTAATTTAACCGAAGGTTGTTTTGACTTTGCTAGATGCTGAGCCAGTCCTTCCCACAATAATTTCTTTTTATATTTCTTCAAATTTTTAATGCAGCCATTTCGCCTTAGCTTCCCTGCACTTCCTATTAATTTCATTCCTCAGCGACTTGTATTTCTGCATTCCTGAATGTCTTTCAACATTTTTGTACTTCCTTCTTTCATCGATTTCAATATACTCTTCATCACCACTGCATTGTGATCTGAGTCTGTATCTGCTGCTGGGTACGCCTTACAATGCAGCATCTGATTTCGGGATATCTGTCTGACCTTCACGTAATCCAAATGAAATCTTTCCGAATCATCCTCCTCTTGTGATTCTTGAACAGAGTATTCGCTATTAATAGCTGATATTTATTACAGAACTCAGTCTTCCTCTTCTCTCTTTCCTTGTCCCAAGCCCATATACTTCTATAATCTTATATTCTACTCCTTCACCAACAACTGCATTCCATCCCCCATGACTATTACATTTTCATCTCCCTTTACGTACTGTATTACCCATTCAATATCCTCTAAGCGTTCATCTTCAACTTGAGACATCGGCAGGTATAGTTCAACTATCGTTGCTGGTGTTGGTTTGTTGTCGATTCTGATTAGAACAACTCTATCACTGGACACGCGGGGTAGCCGCGGGGTCAGGCGCCTTGCCACGATTCGCGCGGATCCCCCCGTCGGAGGTTCAAGTCTTCCCTCGGGCGTGAGTTAGTTTAAGCTAGATTAAGCAGTGTGTAAGCCTAGGGACCGATGACATCAGCAGTTTGGTCCCATAGGAACATACCACCACCACCAGCACCACCACCATCACCACCACCCTATCACTGGACTGTTCACCCTCTGCGCTGCCTTCCTCCTCATAACGACTCTACCCTCATTATGCCATTTTCTGCTGCTGTTGATGTTACCCTATACTTATCTGACCTGAAATCCTTGTCTTCTTTCCATTTCACTTCACTGACCCCTACAATATCGAGACTGAGCCTTTCCCTTTTCCGATTTTCTAGCTTCCCTACGACGTACAAGCTGATGGCATTCCGCGCCGCGACTCGTAGAACACTATCCTTTCACTGGTTATTCAATCTTTTTCTCAATGTTACCCCACCTTTCGCAGTCCTCTCCCGCAGATCCGAATGGGGGATTATTTCGGAATCTCTTTGCCAGTGGCAAAATCATAATATAGGTTATGTTTCCTTAATGCAGTAATTTCCATTGCCTTCTGCACCCTGCCGTTGATCATTGCTAATTTTCCCGCCTTTAGAGGCAGTTCACCACTCCAAGGACAAGGGAAAGTGCCCTGAAACTCTGGCCGTACCTCCGCCCGTTTCTACATGGCTGTTGGTAGAATAAAGGTGACTTCTTATGCCAGAATTCTGATTATTATTCGTATCTGGAAAAATGTGTTGAAGAGGTACGTCAACAATGGCCCATGTGAAGACTCAAATGGTTCAAATGGCTCTAAGCACTTTGGGACTTAACATCTGAGGTCATCAGTCCCCTAGACTTAGAACCACTTAAACCTAACTAACCTAAGGACATCACACACATCCCTGCCCGAGGAAGGATTCGAACCTGTGACCGTTGCAGCAGTGAGGTTCCGGACTGAATCGCCTAGCACCGCTCGGCCACAGTGGCCGGCCATGTCAAGGAGTATGGGTAAACTACGCTGACAGAAAAAAAGAATCACAACACCTAGAAGGAGTTATGAGACCAACGAAAATTGGTAGGCTTGTTTCTAAATGTGGAAGATGATTTCTGCTCAGATCTCGCCCCAGTCGCATACGAATGGCGCTAGTGGCGCTACTATTATTATACAAATCAGGTTTGCGTAAAATACACGCTATAACGGCTGTGAGTGTACGTTAATTTTGAGGCTGGTTGTGGTGAGTTGATGTCAGTAGATAACGCTTTTAAGGTGACAAGGACGTCATTGTCACCTCCTTCCTGAGTCTGAACGAAGTCCTCTAATAGGGCTACGAGAAGCTGCAAATTCCTTCAGGGATATTGCCGCAAGACTTGGCAGGAATGTAGCCACCGTACATGATTGTTGGAAGCGGTGATTACGAGAATGCACGGTCGCAAGAAGACCGGGCACCGCACGGCAACGTGGCACTACTGAGAGGGAAGATATCGTGTTCGCCGTATGGCTCTGACGCATCATGCTGCATCTGAGGCACACAGCGATACAACGAATTACTTCAAGAGGAGCTGCGAACCAGACGCCCTGTAACGTGCGTTGCACTGACTCCAAACCACCGCCTTCCCAACTTCAGTGGTGTCGAGTGAGAGCTCGTTGGAGAGCAGGGTCGATGACTCTTGTGTTTTCTCATATAAGGTAGTTCTGTCGCGGTGTCAGTGATGGCCGTGTATTGGTTAGAACGAGGCCAGTTGACTGCAACTAACTTGTCTGCGTGCGAGATGCACAGGACAGACACTTGGAGTTACGTTCTGTGGTGCGATTTTGTTTGACAGTAGGAGCACTTTCGTGCCTACCCAGGCACCCTGACCAAGAAATTATAGATCAGTCTTGTTATTCGATCTGTGGTCCATTCCAGTGAGTGTTTCTCAACAGGATAGCGCTCGCCCTGTTGTGGGTTGGCAGTTATTAGAGGAAGCCGAAAGGTACGCGTTTTAGCTCACGCAGGCTGGCGTGAGGTCTGGAACAGGACTAGGAAATTAGAATTTAGAAGAAACGGACGTAGCTGGTGGAATACTTAACTTTAATCCATAATTGGTGAACGTCGCTCTTGACGGTACATTATTCATAATATCAATAGTAACTGAACATGGCGCCTTGCTAGGTCGTAGCAAATGACGTAGCTGAAGGCTGTGCTAACTATCGTCTCGGCAAATGAGAGCGTATTTTGTCAGTGAACTATCGCTAGCAAAGTCGGTTGTACAACTGGGGCGAGTGCTAGGAAGTCTCTCTTGACCTGCCGTGTGGCGGCGCTCCGTCTGCAATCACTGATAGTGGCGATACGCGGGTCCGACGTATACTAACGGACCGCGGCCGATTTAAAGGCTACCACCTAGCGAGTGTGGTGTCTGGCGGTGACACCACACGCCCATATACTGCAGTTGACTTCAACATGCTCTACAGAGTGTCAATATGTTGGCTCGGCCTGCTCGACAACCAGATCTGTCTCCAATGGAGCACATATGGGACATTATCAGACGACAACTCCACCGTCATCCACAATCAGCATTCACCGTCCCACTTTTGACTGACCAAGTACAACCACCATTGAACCCTGTGTCACAAAATGAACAAAAAATTGTTCAAATGGCTCTAAGCATAATGGGACATAACATCTGACGTCATCAGTCCCCAAGACATAGAACTACGTAAAGCTAAATAACCTAAGGACATCACACACATCCATGCCCGATTCAGGATTCGAACCTGCGACCGTACCAGCCGCGTGGTTCCGAACTGAAGCGCCCAGAACCGCTCGGCCACATCGGTCGGTCACAAAATGTCATCCAGCACCAGTACAACACAATGCAAGCACGTTTGCATATTCGCTTTCATAATTCTAGTGGTACAGTGGTTATTAATGCACCAGCAATTCACATTTTCAGTGGCTTATCTCTACCTTACAATCACCTGTCATCATCCTATAATAATCACTTAAATATGTTACCCATACAAAGTATTCTCAAAATTTCATTACTCTACATTAATTACTCTTTGGTGTTGCGGTTTTGTTCCGTCAGTGTACTTTCTGGGTGTACCGCCAGTGTATTTCTTGAGTGTATGTGACATAAAATCACTGCATTTCGCCTTTGTTCACAGTGATAGGCACATGCGGTATGATTCGTGTTTTTTCTGTGACAGACGTTCCCGCACCTTTCGTAGTCTGGTGAGAGTAGCGCAGCGTTGTGCAGACACAGTAGGGCCTAGTCTGCTCCTGCTCCGCCGTGGGGGAACATGTCGAGCTGAGTGCTCGCCGGTGTACCGCGCCGCTAATAATAAAAGGCGGCCGTAAACAGCGGCGCGCGGGCCCCAAGTAGCGCTTTCAGCCTCCCACGTGCCGAGCGGCCGAAACAATAGCCGCCGCTAAAATATGCACCTGCCGCAGATTGGCACCAGATTACCAGCTCGTCCACAATGAGCCTCAATCTGACACCAAAATTGCCATCGCGCAGCGAGCGTCTCAATGGCTCCGCGTTTCTATTCTGCAGCACAGCCATCACGGATTGAAAATGGCCGTCAAAATTGCGCAGGCAGGCCGTAACGTTATTTCATATGGGGGACCGCAGCAACGCCAGCGCCACCTAGCTGTCTTTAAACGAGGCGAAAAACTAGTGAAATTTTGCATCCATCGTATCACCTAATGTGCACGAAGTCAGATGGCGATGTTATTACAGCTCTGGACTCAACCCAATTACAGGACGAGCAGCATTTGAAAGCCATGTCTGGACATCTAAAATTCAGATATACCGCGATTTTCATAAACAACTTCATTCGAATTTTGGTTCGGTTGCTTCAAAAAGAACATGGATTATTTCCTCTCACACTGTTGTTCTGTAAGCATTTCTATACAGTCTCTGACGACTGTGAGGTGTTACATGTATTGCTTTTCCGTCCTTATTTATTCTGACACCATCCATCATGACTGCCAGATACGGATCCTCTACACCTCCTGTAAACTCGATCCTCCTCACCCGCTCGTCTCACCCATCCTCTCCCACCTCCGCCCGTTGCCGCACCTGTATTCCCACGTTCCACCCGCTCTCCATCTCTCCACCCTCCTTACCCTCTCCCAAGGTGGCTTCCGCCAGCTACCCCACCCTGATGATGCCCTCCTCCCGTCCATCTACCCCTCCTATCAACTTTGATCCTCCCCTCCCACTCCCTGTGTTTTTTCTTTGGTCACCCTCCCTCCCTTCTTTTCCCTCCATCCCCCCTTCCTCCACCCCTCTTCCCCCAGGCGTCCCCTCCCCCCTCCTCCCTTTCTTCCTCCCCCCCTGTCTCCCCTGCCCTTGGCATCTCTGCTCTCCCCTCTCCCTCTCCCACCCCCCTCCTCCTCTCTTGGCAGGTCCCCGGACTCGTACATGCTCAGTGGACATTCGCGCGCCGGAGATCATCGCCATCAGTGTTCGTGTGTGTGCCTTCGTGTTTGTGTCTAGTGTTCTTTCGCCGTCACGCCCCTTTGTTCATGTGTGCCGTCGCAGTCGTCAGTGTTCGTGCGCCATGTCAACAGGTTTTAGTGTTTTTTCTTGTCCAGCGTGAACGGCTTCGTGTATACTGTTTTCTGTGTCTACAGTTTTTTGCCCGCCATTTGTATTGTATCATCTGTAACCCCCCACCCCGTTTATGTCTCATATTGTACCACTCGAGGCTGAAGAGCGGTGTACTAAGCTGCTGGCAGCCTACCTTTGTACGAGGTGTTTAAAATAACAATAAAGAAAAAAAAAAAACCATCATGACTGAAAATCATAAATGCGTGTGTGAATGCGTCTCTCTCTCTCTCTCTCTCTCTGTGTGTGTGTGTGTGTGTGTGTGTGTGTGTGTTTTTGCGGCGTGTGAACAATGGGATGAGAAGGGAGCGCGAGAGATTGGGGGAGGGGGGGGGGCAAGCAGAGGAGAGCGAGATGAGAGTTAGACAGTGGAATGTAATGAGAGATGGAGGGGAGACACACACACACACACACACACACACACACACACACACACATACAGAGAGAGAGAGAGAGAGAGAGAGAGAGAGAGAGGGAACAAAGTACGGTGTGTCTCAATGTAGTGTTTTAAGTGTGACTGTCTTTGCCGTATCTATTAACTGTTTCAGGACGGGTGTTAAACGTGCTGCCTGTGTTCTGTGTTTGTTGACGACTTCTATGTCTTTACATGCCTCCTTGAGCCTTGAAACAACAGCTCGTCAATTGAATATGTTTATTCCAGTGTTGAGCAAAGCACGAAGGAGCTGGGTATTAATTTCCCCAGCGAGAAGCCTCTGAGTGTTCTCTTTAACCCTTCACGTTATGTTTTACGCTCTCCCGAGCTGGGAATGGGGGACGCTGTTCTTAATATTAAAGACACGGTAAGGTTTTTTGGGCCTTATATTTGACTCTAAATTTACATGGTTGCCATGCCTGAGGAACCTGAAAAGACGGTCTCTTAAAGCACTTCGAATTTTGAAAGGACTTGGCCTAAATTCGTGGGGAGCAGATCTAATTTGTATTCTTCAGTTTTACGGGGCGTTCATGCGATTTCTTCTTTATTATGAGTGTACGGGGTATGGGTGTGTATGACCCCCTTATTGAAAACCGGTGGGCGTGGTGCATCATGAAGAAATTCGGCTCGCCATGAGGCCTTTAGAACCAGCTTCATACCGAGCGTTTGTACGAAGGCTAGTAAGCAACCGCTTCACATCAGGGCTACAGAGGCCCAGAATTATTTTAGACTAGAGACATTATAAGAAAAACACTGCACTCCAGATTACACGTTTCAGTTTATGGTTTTTAACGTTTTAGACAGGCATCACAGTTTAAATAAATACCCGACGTTGTCGGCTGGACGGAGATCAGTTAAGATCACCGTGAACATAACTTCTTATACGAAGATTCTCATTGCTCTGACCGTACGTGTGTACAGTGGATTACTAGTTTCTACATGACTAAGATGCTATTTTCACATTCACAGAGTGCAGTTTATGAAATTAAGCTGTGACCTTTATCGCTCAACATCATTTCATAACCTGTGCTGGCAGAGCAGTTAAGAAACTGCATATGAGACGCATTCCTTATCAAAATTTAGAGTTTTTACTGTGTTGGTTTCAAACAAGGTGATTCCCTTGGCTATTCAGTAGTGTTTCCTGACCCTGCCTTCAGCATTACCCTTCGACGTGAATACGCTGTACCTGCTGCAGAACTTCAGGCGATGCTGAAAACATTCCAGCAGTTGAGGCGCCTTGAGGGCAAACAGTTTCTTATCTGCTCTGATATCCTTGCTGCCCTACAATCGTTGCAGCACGTGTACCCAGCAGGCAAAATGGTCCCTCTAAAATATGACCAGCTGTACTTACATCAATAGCGATGGAAGCAGTTATCATTCTACTGCGTGCTGGGAAAAGAGGAAACTCTGCGATCAGGCTCTGAAGACCAAGCGATGTTCGACCGACCGCCGTGTCACCCTCAATCATTTATCAAGACGTATGGAGAGGCATGAGGTCAGGACACTGCCCACTCCGCCATTGTGACGTGTCGAAACTAGAGCCTATAGCTCTCAATTGCGTAGCCCTCCAGTTGGCATCATGAGGTTGATTGCATCCCAGTCCAGTCGTCCCATCAAGAAGAAATCGGTGACATTAACGGGAATCGAATCCATATACCCCACTTTAGCGTCTGTCTAATTGAACACTTGCGTACGGAGGTGGGCTGAGTACGGTGCACGTGGGAGCTCGGGGAAATGAATTAGCTGACCGGGCTGCCGTAGAGGGTTGAAGAGGATTTGATGCTTTCGAGGTGATATTTCGCTGTTGCGTCAGATGTCCATCAGATTGTGCTGGGAGTAGTGGCTGGCAGTGAGGCACAATAAACTGCAGCTGGTGAAGCTAATAACTCAGCCGTAGCGTGCCTCATGTCAGCCACTAACATGTTTCTTCATACTGCCGAGAGGACCCACAGTCTATGATGCCTGTGATACAGAAATCAGTACGCGTCACCATTGTACTGAGTGAACTATATATTGTCATGTTAGAGCGGAAGCGACTTTCAGTGGGGATCTGCCTTTTCTTTTAGCTGACGCATTTTCATTTCAAAATTTTGAGACTTACTGTTTGAATAGTTTCTTGTTAACTCAGTTCCGCACGAAATTATTGTCATATTTAATCTAATGGAATTGGTATAGTGACTGTCGAAGAACCGGTGAAAAACATGGTCTTAGTTAAAATTATTACTTGTAATGTAGTCGAAGTTACAGTGAGCAATATTCTTTGCTTGCGGGGACTAATTTCGGACACGACGTCCATTATCAAACTATCGCCTCTAACATAGGTATTGAAATTCAATACAACCAGTACACTTGCAAACAGCCACAGTCAGCAATCATGACTAATAATTACAAAATCATTTACAGCATATTTTCAGAACTTCTTACCAATCACTGACCAAAATAGTATTTCATGTGGTATTAGTAATAAGTGTGAGTTAAAAAATTTGTAGAAACTTGTGTTACGTTTTCTGAAGGTGAAGCGCTACAATTGTTTGACTGTTGTGTAGAAACGAAAGCTTACCAAATAATCCTGATTTCGTAAATAACGTGTTAATGCAATTACGTCAAACGCGATGAATAATTTACAGATCTTCTAATGACACTTTCACCACAGGGCCCCAATACTCTTTTCATGTCTCTTTCTCACATTAAATTTCGTCCTTCTGAATTATTTTATGGCTTAGTTTAATAATGACAAGGTCTAATTCCCTCGTAATATACATTTCAATCTATAACTTGGAAATAGTGTATGGTCGTATATTGATATTGGTGGTCACTGAAGGCAAATGACGTGGTCGGGGAATGTAAGGATTAGATGACTTAATTGACGCATACAGTGTGTAGGCACTTAATCATGCAAAACGCTATGAGCAGTTTTGTAGAAAAGGAGCCTCTTCCAGAACCTATAGAAATTAAATCAGTAATTTATTATGTGGTCGTGTTAATGATTGTGCATTTTGGTGCTCGCCAAAACGGTGAAGAGTTTGAATGTAACTTTGGAAGAGTACTTCAAATTGAAGAAAATGTACTGTCGCAACGGTCACAATGAGATCGGCTTGCCTCTATGGCTTCCAAAACTTTTAAATGTGTTTTTACGTGATGTGAAACAGCAATTTGTGCAGTTACTCGTTCTACCGAGTCTCCAGTATTTCGGCGTAATCTGCTGCTGCGCGAACACTGGAAACTCCGACCTTTGAGAAACAATTGTTGTCTCTATTGAGGTCGAGGTGCAGTTCGACAGTGAAGTTATTCGTTCGCGTATAACAGGTGTAGGTGAAACCAAGTTAACTGTTGGATGATTTTAACGGCTATCCGGTTACCCCATTCAAAGGACGTCTACGGTCAGCAGCGCTTAAATACCCAGATCATGGAGTACTAGCTGGAGGCGACTTTAACCTGCAACGTATAGACTGGGATATTCACTGCGGGTGCACAGACATACAGTCTTGCGAAACATTCAGTCTTGCGAAATACTTTTGAACACTTAAAAAAAAGAAAGAAAGAAAACTGTCTTGAGTAGCTGGCTTGGCAGCCCACACGCAATGCAACTATCTCAGACTTTGTAGCTACAAATAGGCCGGATCTTTTCTACAATATCAGTATAGAAACGGGGACTAGCGATCATGATGTCATTGCAGCATCCACGGTTACGAAAGTTAGTGAATCAGTCAAACATGCTAACAGAGTATTTCTGCTAGATAGAGCAGATAAATAGTTACTAGCATCTCACTTATTGAGTGAATTGACGTCACTTAGTTACAGAAAGATGGACGTAGAGGGGTTGTAGGAAAAATTCAGGCAGACTCTAAATCGTGGTATGGACAGTTATGTGCCTAGTAAGTGGATAAAGTATGTATAAGACTCACCACGGTTTAATAATGAAATTCGGAAGATGCTGAGGAAGCAGAGGCTGCAGCACTCTCGGTTCAAAAGAGAACGCACAAATGACGACAAACAAAGGTTAGTAGAGTTTCGTGTGTCTGTGAAAAATCAACGCGCGAAGCATACAACAATACCACCGTCATGTCTTAGCAAAAGATCAGGCAGAGAACCCGAGAAAATTCTGGTCCTTTGCAAAATCGCTAAGCGAGTCTACGGCATCCATTCAGTCCCTTGTTGGCCTGTCTTAGTATGGTAGTTGAAGATAACAAAACGAAAGCGGAAGTTTTAAATTTCGCGTTCAAGAAATAGTTCACGCAGGAGGATCGTACAAATATATCGTCATTTGACCATCGTACAGACTTCCATATAGACGTCAGAGTAATAAGCATCCATGGTGTACAGCAATTTTGAAAGGAAATGAGTCACCGGGTCCGGATGGAATTCGATTTAAATTTTACAAAGAATACACTACGAAACTGGCCCCTTACCTAGCTTGAATTTATAGCGAATCTCTCATCCAGCGCGAAGTTCCAAGCGTTTCGAAAAACGCACAGGTGACTCCTGTATAAAATAAGGGTAACAAACCCTCAAAATTACAGACATTAAGTCCACGAATCAGCATCGTTTAAAAAATCATCTCTCGTGCGGAACTCGGCTTGCCCCTTTCTCATATGATATACTGCGAACTATGGATGAAGGGAAACAGGTAGATTCCATATATCTAGATTGCCGGAAAGCATTAGATACGATGTCCCATTGTAGGCTGTTAACGAAGTGGCCCGAAGACTTCGTAAGTAATAGAACCCAGTATATTGTCCTCGACGGCGAGTGTTCATCAGAGACAAGGGTATCATGAGGAGTGCCCTCGGGAAGTGTGATATGACCAGTGTTGTCCTCTACGTGTATAATGATGGGATGAGCAGAAAGCTGCGGTTGTTTTCTGATGATACTGTGATATGCGAAAAGGTGTGAAAGTTGAATGACTGTTAGGAGATACAAGATGACTTAGACAAAATTTCTGGTTGGTGTGATGGATGAAAGCTAGCTTTAAAGTAGGAAAATGTAAGGTAATGAGGATGAGTAGGAAAAGCATACCTTTAATGACAAACTTCCAGCATGCCGTAATAGCTGTGGGTCATCAACTTCTGTTAATCAGTACAACGAAAAACCAGCTAAAATTCAAATTTCACTTTTCTTATTCACTCGATAACTAGTTTGGATACAGCACTACTAGTGTACCGCTTACACAGTCTCGCCTTTAAATATCTATACGTAACATTGCAAAGCTATATATCGTGATTCTCCAAATGAAAGAGGTTCCTACTCAATGGTCTGAAGATGACCACAGTAGTGATAGAAGCCGATCACCTTGATAAATAAATCGTGATCAAGACTGTTTTTAATGGTAAATATATATAAAATAGAATGAGCATGTAAGGACTGTTGTGGGGAAACTGAATGGTCGACTTCGGTTTATTGGGAGAAGTTTAGGAAAGTGTGGTTCATCTGTAAAGGAGACAGCTTACAGGTCACTGGTGAGACCTATTCTTGAATACCGCTCGAGTGTTTGGGATCCAAACCAGGTCGGCTTGAAAGGGGACATCGAATCAGTTCAGTGGCAGGCTGTTAGATTTGTTGCCGTTAGGTTCGAATAACAAATAAGCGTTACGGAAATTCTTCGGGAACTCAAATGGGAATCACTGGAGAGAAGGTTCTTTTCGAGAAACACAATTGAGAAAATTTAGAGTCCCGCCATTTGAAGCTGACTCCCGAATGATTCTTCAGCGGCAACCATACATTGCATGTAAGAACCTCAAAAATAAAATACGAGAAATTAGGGCTCATATGGAGGTATATAGACAGTATTTCTTCCCTCGCTCTCTTTGCTAATGGAGCAGGAAAGTAAATGAGTAATAGGGTTACAGGGTACCCTCCGCCACGCACCGTACGGTAGCTTGCGGAGTATCTGTGTTGTTGCAGATATAGAAAAGTGGATGCTTGTTTGCATTGTGATACGCTGATAGTGCGTCGTACACACGGTTAGGGGTAGCGAACAGTAAAGTTACGTGGCGGCCAACACTGTCCACTTCATCCGCGTCTCAGGGTACATGCTTCTGAATACTTCGATTCAGATATTAGGCGCCTAAACCGCTACAGACGAATTGTCTTATAAATTATATCAGCTATACTCATCTAAAAACATTTTGAATCTACTCGTCAGTTTCGGCTTTCCACCTCTGGACAGCATGTGAAATTTCGTATCAAGATGGCGTTAAGGAGAAACTGAAGGAATTTCTTTTGCATTCCTTTTCCCACCAATAAAGTAACACATATGACAATATTTCTGTGTCAAATACTAAAAAAAATTCTCAGATCTTCTAGTTACGCTGTATTCCTTTTTCTTCTACCCTGAGACACATCTTTTTGTTTCCTCTCTCTGTTACATACTTTGAATCACCATCCCAGGTTGTTACGTTTCCCCATCTACCATCTTACGTCCATTGCTGTCTTGGTGTTCCATCCTAAATCTGTTTACTTGTAAACTAGTTATGTCATTCTACATATCACGACCAAATGTAAATTATGTCTTCATTTTTGTAGTTGTTGCAATCACTGCTCATATTCTTTCTGTTATTAGTAGGCAATCAGTGGGTATTTAGGGCCAGATAATGATAATATTGTTATTAATTCCAGTATCACCTTGCACATTCGGTGTTCGGCTACAAACTTGGGTGACTTATAATGAGCGTCACCTCCACTACCCTCCCCTCCGGGAATCACCAGTTTCACCATTAAAGCCCACCCCTCCCCTTCCTCTTCTCCCTGGACCATATGGAGCTGGACACTGTGGGCAGAGTTTGTAGGATATGTCTGTTTCTTAGTAACAAATTACTTATGTCCCATCCCTTGAGTCATAGACTATGGCTAATTGTTGGTAATAATTAACATTACGAGATTTTTCTCATTTGATGGACCTATAGTGCCCACTCCTATGTCAGTACTCTCATTTCTCCATATTTTGCACAAATGTTCAAATGCTTGTGAAATCTTATGGGACTTAACTGCTAAGGTCACCAGTCCCTAAGCTTACACACTACTTCACCTAAATCATCCTAAGGACAAACACACACACTCATGCCCGAGGGAGGACTCGAACCTCCGCCAGGACCAGCCGCACAGTCCATGACTGCAGCGCCTTAGACCACTCGGTATTTTCCACACTTTTATGGATTTTTTTAAAATTTTAGATTTTCCGAAATTTTACGTATTTTCCACGATGTTACGTGTTTTACACAGTCTTACGTAATTTATCAAACTACGACATCTCCTTCACATTGTTCTCAGAAACACACTGACATCATGATGTTCTCACCCAATCGCAATGCAGTATGTGCAGAATTATTTATCATTACTATTGAAGCACCCCCTCCTTTATCTTTTAAAAATGGGGAATTTAACTGGTGAGTTACACCCCGGACCGGTGCAGAGGCGTAATGGCTATATCTAATTGTCAGAGGCAAATTACGTTAAGTAATATCACTCGAGACCCCATTTTAGTACTTTTTCCATCTCATCCACAATTTACGTAAATTTACATCTTTTCGTATTTTTATAAATTTTATCCACTTTTGCGAGTCCTTTACAACGCTCCTGAAGTTACATGAATATCCTGCTGTGTTACGTCACATCACCATCACATTACTAACTCTGTGACATAATAGCAAAATCGTGTTTCTTCCAACCAAACATACCATCTCTTGTATCTACTGGTTACAGACCCTCTGTTATGATTACCCCATCTTTATCACGATTTTTTTATTTTTAAGTATATGTGTGTCACCATGTCACTCCCTCCCTCTGTATAAATAGCAAACACCATGCTTTTCTCTTTCGAAGGGATCTGTGAACTTCCTCGCAACCTACAGCGAAGATCTTTTAGTCAATGTAGGAGCCGATGGTGCTGTGATTCTAACAGTTCTCTCTTTCTTTTGCCCTTCTAGGAAAGTATGCAAGAGGTCCCCAGGCACATTTTTCTAGCGCTTAATTCACAAAACATATCGTCTTCTCCCTAAATAGAAACGTATGTATCCTTTATGATCATTTCGTATTTGGATTTTACCGAATTCTTGATATTTTTTAATATTTTCCAAGTTTTTCCGTTTTTCCGATATTTTTCCATATATTTCATGTTTCCATATTCCAAACGTAAATGTATACTCTTATTGCTTACATCACCATGTGTTGATTGTAATTTTTTATGCCATGGAACTGTGATACACAGTCCCATCAGAGCCAGGGTATCTACAAACTATACTTCTTCCTCCAAATGTAAACACTAAGTGTCAAAGCCAATACTACAACACACATGCACATGTATTGCTGTGGGGGTAGAGTTACCCTGTTGTAAACGCACACACCCACACCCACACCCACCCACCCACCCACACACACACACACACACACACACACACACACACACAAACACACACAAACAGCACAGGTATCTTATTCCATATGCCCACTTACTATGCCCCCCCCCCCCCACTTCCTCCCACTGCCAGCAACAGAGATGGCATTGAGTGTGGGAGCCAGCAGTGGGTAAAGTGGCGGTACCGGCTTGTCGCGATGATTTATGTGGGGGCGGCAGCAGCGGCGGTGGCGGAGCTGCTCTTATGCAGGTCGTTACATTTACACACAATACCCTGGGTCACATGTGGGTTGATGCTCACCGAACATCTTTCGAGAAAAATTACACCCCCTCTGTTATCCCTAGACTTGATGCAGGTCGATCTTTGCTGAATAATATTCCTAGATGTGGTGTCAAACATATACTTAGAAAGAAAAAAAGAATCATTATGGAGATGAGTAATCGGTGCAGGTAATATGTAACCAGTAGATAGAAGAGAAGGTGTGACGTCCCATATGCCTTGATAGTGGAAAGACAGTGCATTCTAGAGAGAGAGGGTGGGGGGGGGGGAGAAATAATGAGAGGGACACGGTGACACAAGTGACATTCCTACAATGTCTACGTGTGTGAGGAAACGGTAATGTTATGTTATTCTAAACGCTATAGTATTCTCCTCTCCCCGCTCCTCCATCCCCTCTCTCAACACAAGCGAGTTGAAAACCATATGTATTGAGAATCGTAAAAATATCTGGATGCAGTCTAAAGCTATACGTATCGATCGTTTATTGACTTATTGACATCACTATAGATGAAATCATGGGAAATTTGCTGACAGAACATAAAATGATCACTGTGTACGACATGGACAGCATGACTTTTACCTACATTACTTAGATTAGAACCTAATACTACTGGTCGCCGTTTTTGTAATATTTAAAGCAATTTATCCCAGAGTTAACAGCTTTTCAATTATTCTTTTCAGCAGGATCAGTTATGAGAAGTTTACTATTTTCAGCACAAAGAAAACTGGGCGTTTAGAAGGAGAGTGAACGCTTTTTGGCGAGATATTCGGTCGAAACTGCAGTCAGCGCAGATACTGTTTGATATCTCAAAGCCGTCTTGTCGTGGGTTATGTCTCTCACGCAGCTGAATCGCCCAGGGTCGTCTATAGCTACATCTGAAAGTCTGTGACCTTCTGCTGCCCTTGCTCTGTATAATATTGTACAGTTTTACATTATTATTATTCAAAAACGCAATTATCATCTTGCTATAAAGCGGCGTGGATTTCTTTAAAGTGAATTTCCTCCATTAGCATATGTGTTCGGCAACGCTATGTATATAGGAAAACATTAGATCCCTCCTACCACTGGCCTTGGAGTATGTGCCTCGCAGCACACGTACGAAATAATTGTAATTGGATTCCGTGTCCTATTACGTTTAGAACGTATGACCAGAAAATTGCGTTTCTGGAAGTTTTGTCATCTTAACTTTTACCCAATGGATTTTGCTGCTAGAGAAAATCATCATCTTTAGTAAAATGCATTTGCCGTTGGTGCTCATTCTGATCATATTGCTATGCTAATACACGTCTGTCCTACATTTTTATGAATGCTAAAGTAGACTGAGGTGGTGTCTAAAGCAGTATTTCCGGAGAATTAAAATAAGTAATGTTGACTTGTGTGAATATACATTCATCGCAGGTAATTAGGATCTATAACTGCTTATAAGGCTACGCTCTGCACATCTATAATTTTAATTATTTAACGTGTAAATCGATTGCTTGAGCTACCAATGAACAACGCTGACAGAAGCTGACAGTCCTGTTGCGGACTGTCTGTGTGGATGGCTGTCTGTTCATCCTAAACAAATCAGTATGGTATACAACTCCTTCCCACAGGCTTTTTGCTAGTGGTAAGGCTATGGAAAACTATAGTGACAGTAAACACGAGCATGCAAAGAACAAATATACATCTCCAGACGGCCTGACTGACTTGAATGCAGAAACATAGAACAAAGTATACCTTCCCGATGTGAGCGTTGAGCAGAGATAAGTTTTCGTATATATATATATATATATATATATATATATATATATATATATATATATATATATATATGTGGGTGTGTGGGTGGGTGTGTGACGGAGTGTGTTATATTTGTAACTGAATGTGCACATGTTTTGGCAGACTGTACTTTGTACGGATTATTCAGTACTTACAGGAAGCAATGCCATACTTCGTTACTCTACTCCACTTAATAAATCACTATCCGGACCTATAATAGTTTATAAGACTATTCACTGTATGCCTTCATGTCTATCGTTGGAAATGATTACACATAACAGCGATATTGGCAGCTGTTATTTAGATGATCTAATGGTGGAATTCGAAGTTACTCTGCTAGAGAGCTGAAATTAACTAGCCTGCCCCGTTGTTTCCTATACAGCCAAGATTGGGAAACATAGTTAATTATGCACTTGCAACTGTAGCTGCCAGAAACACCACATATCCAAATGTATTACGGTTCCACCAAGGAACCATAATGCTAGTATGGTGTCGTAAATAAATGACTAGGATTACCCATAGATTTGTGATAATTTATGACGTGCATAACACTTTAAGGTTTACGATAAAATACGGGATTTACATGTCAGTCTAAGAAAATTTCTACATAGGATTAATAGACATCAGCTACAGTTATCATGAGAACTATACTTTGATTCATTCACAGAAACCTATTTTACTGTCCGTTCAGTACTCACCTAAGTATTTATTTCCAAACAAATACTAGACTACACTGTACACTGATTCACAGAGTTTCTTTTTTTAATACTTCTCCAAACTCTACGGGGCTTGTTGACGATCACGCGATCATGACGTCTCCTCCTAATTTTTTTATGACACACATAAATTCCATATGTTATAATGCGCCACTCATAAAAATGGAGCTACAGGAAGAGAGAGAGATAAATTCCCATCTGTGCGAGTCCTAATTTCTGTTATGTCATCCTGGTGTTGTCAATATCGTTTCTCAATAGTGTTTCCACATAAAGAGTGTTTTGATTGAACCTACCGATAAGTCCAGCGCTACGTCATTGGTTCTGGGACAAGTATTCTGTTTATTAGCAGGGGTGTGTTGCAGCATATCCACAAGATACAAAAGCTTCACTGCTATGAGGTTGTCCAGCAATCTTATAAAGCACTTTGGTTTATCATAACTTAACTTTCTTCTTCGTAGGAAGCAGTTAGTGGACCTGCCTCGTAATACATCTACCACAATTTGTCATTGCCCAAGTAGCCAAAACGCATATTTCATGCTCCCATCACAATAGTGAACATGAGAGGATGTGACCTGTATGAGTCATTGACTTTGTATGGTGAAATAGTTTAGCTTTGCAGCATTGTTGCCTTTGTTCTGTCTTATTTAGGCGTGGTAAGGACGTATATAGGCTATCGCAGCAATAAGTGCTTTTAAATACTGCAATGCGCTAGCTGTCCAGCGTATTTCCTTGGAGTTCTTTGGATTAGTCGAAACTACGTTAATGGCGATGGAAATACTCGGATTTTCCTGTAGTTAATATAGGATGTCACACATAGTAAAAATACAGCCGAGTTCATTCTGTTTAGATATCTTCATTCCACCTGGAGTGCTGAGTGGCTGAAAATAGGACCACTCATGGAAAAACGCTAGTACAGGGCTATTACAAATGATTGAAGCGATTTCATAAATTCACTGTAGCTCCATTCATTGACATATGGTCACGACACACTACAGATACGTAGAAAAACTCATAAAGTTTTGTTCGGCTGAAGCCGCACTTCAGGTTTCTGCCGCCAGAGCGCTCGAGAGCGCAGTGAGATAAAATGGCGACAGGAGCCGAGAAAGCGTATGTCGTGCTTGAAATGCACTCACATCAGTCAGTCATAACAGTGCAACGACACTTCAGGACGAAGTTCAACAAAGATCCACCAACTGCTACCTCCATTCGGCGATGGTATGCGCAGTTTAAAGCTTCTGGATGCCTCTGTAAGGGGAAATCAACGGGTCGGCCTGCAGTGAGCGAAGAAACGGTTGAACGCGTGCGGGCAAGTTTCACGCTTAGCCCGCGGAAGTCGACGAATAAATCAAGCAGGGAGCTAAACGTACCACAGCCGACGGTTTGGAAAATCTTACGGAAAAGGCTAAAGCAGAAGCCTTACCGTTTACAATTGCTACAAGCCCTGACACCCGATGACAAAGTCAAACGCTTTGAATTTTCGGCGCGGTTGCAACAGCTCATGGAAGAGGATGCGTTCAGTGCGAACTTGTTTTCAGTGATGAAGCAACATTTTTTCGTAATGGTGAACAGACACAATGTGCGAATCTGGGCGGTAGAGAATCCTCACGCATTCGTGCAGCAAATTCGCAATTCACCAAAAGTTAACGTGTTTTGTGCAATCTCACGGTTTAAAGTTTACGGCCCCTTTTTCTTCTGCGAAAAAAACGTTACAGGACACGTGTATCTGGACATGCTGGAAAATTGGCTCATGCCACAACTGGAGACCGACAGCGCCGACTTCATCTTTCAACAGGATGGTGCTCCACCGCACTTCCATCATGATGTTCGGCATTTCTTAAACAGGAGATTGGAAAACCGATGGATCGGTCGTGGTGGAGATCATGATCAGCAATTCATGTCATGGCCTCCACGCTCTCCCGACTTAACCCCATGCGATTTCTTTCTGTGGGGTTATGTGAAAGATTCAGTGTTTAAACCTCCTCTACCAAGAAACGTGCCAGAACTGCGAGCTCGCATCAACAATACTTTCGAACTCATTGATGGGGACATGCTGCGCCGAGTGTGGGAGGAACTTGATTATCGGCTTGATGTCTGCCGAATCACTGAAGGGGCACATATCGAACATTTGTGAATGCCTAAAAAAACTTTTTGAGTTTTTGTATGTGTGTGCAAAGCGTTGTGAAAATATCTCAAATAATAAAGTTATTGTAGAGCTGTGAAATCGCTTCAATAGTTTGTAATAACCCTGTATAATGCTTGGGGGTAAGAGGGGATCTTGGTTCTTATTGATTGAAAGGTGAGTGCTTGGTGCTTAAACTGTTAGAAACATTTATCCACAGAGAAGTCCACTGATTTACATTGGTGAACGTGTTGGCATCTGCGAGCTACGAATGGTTTTCTGTGGCGGGTGCTCCATTCCTGAATGATTTCTTAGGAGCATGCCACTTGTGACAGCTACGAGGTCGGAGATGATTACATCTATAATCATGCATCTCTCCTGGCCACTGCCGGGTTGCAGTCATGGTATATACCACACATCTAAAGTTGAAGTATGCTGGACCTTGCAGACTACTTGGAGGACTGTTTTAGGTCTTGCTCACCTCTCTAGGTGTGTATCTTTAGAGCGTTCTGGTGTTTCTTATAATCGCAGTACCTTTTGTTAGAAGCATCAGAATTTGGATATGTTATTATTTCCACCAATATGACAACGAGATCGTTTTAACACACCCTAATACAACAGCAATGAGCTTGCACGAGTTTATGCACCGATGAACCAAGATGGCCGGCCGCTGTGGCCAAGTGTTTCTAGGCGCTTCAGTCCGGAGACGCGCTGTTGCTAAGGTCGCTGGTTCGAATCATGCCTCGGACATGAATGTGTGTGATATCCTTAGGTTAGTTAGGTTTTTGTAGTCCTAAGTCTAGACTCTAATTACCTCAGCTGTTAAGTCCCATAGTGCTTAGAGCCATTGAATCATTTTGAGGCAAGATGGTGGTGAGGTTCTATGCTGTCTGGTAGCCCTAACATATGACGCGGTAAGTATAAGAGTGGGGCAGAGACGAACGAAGAATAATTCCAGTGACGAAATGTGGCATAATTGCGGAAATCCGGTGACTAGACTTTGACAAAAGAAAGACTGTTGTGGCCCAGTGCCTTGGAGCGAACATCGCGGAAAAGGCGAAGCTGCTCGGTGGTTAGCGTGCTAATGTCGTGAACATGTATGCTGAAACCGTGAGTAGGTGGCAAGAAGTTGAACGTCCATACCGCATCAGAAGACACAGGTATCTGAGGCTTGCCCGCTCTGTAAAACAGGATAGGTGGCGGTCTATGGCAGATCTGCGACTCAGTACAGTGGTGACACCAGTGTTTTGGAGCACACCGATCAGCGCACGGTGTTTAACATGGTGTTCCGCACCAGAGGATCCCTACGTGTTCCCATGTTGACACAAGGTCATAGTCAATTATGATTACAGTGGGCCTGCTCTGATCGAGATTGGGCCTCAGATCAATGGAATCGTGTCGCCTGGTTGGACGAATCCCATTTATTGTTCAAATTTTGAAAGGAAATGAGTCACCGGGTCCGGATGGAATTCGATTTAAATTTTACAAAGAATACACTACGAAACTGGCCCCTTACCTAGCTTGAATTTATAGCGAATCTCTCATCCAGCGCGAAGTTCCAAGCGTTTCGAAAAACGCACAGGTGACTCCTGTATAAAATAAGGGTAACAAACCCTCAAAATTACAGACATTAAGTCCACGAATCAGCATCGTTTAAAAAATCATCTCTCGTGCGGAACTCGGCTTGCCCCTTTCTCATATGATATACTGCGAACTATGGATGAAGGGAAACAGGTAGATTCCATATATCTAGATTGCCGGAAAGCATTAGATACGATGTCCCATTGTAGGCTGTTAACGAAGTGGCCCGAAGACTTCGTAAGTAATAGAACCCAGTATATTGTCCTCGACGGCGAGTGTTCATCAGAGACAAGGGTATCATGAGGAGTGCCCTCGGGAAGTGTGATATGACCAGTGTTGTCCTCTACGTGTATAATGATGGGATGAGCAGAAAGCTGCGGTTGTTTTCTGATGATACTGTGATATGCGAAAAGGTGTGAAAGTTGAATGACTGTTAGGAGATACAAGATGACTTAGACAAAATTTCTGGTTGGTGTGATGGATGAAAGCTAGCTTTAAAGTAGGAAAATGTAAGGTAATGAGGATGAGTAGGAAAAGCATACCTTTAATGACAAACTTCCAGCATGCCGTAATAGCTGTGGGTCATCAACTTCTGTTAATCAGTACAACGAAAAACCAGCTAAAATTCAAATTTCACTTTTCTTATTCACTCGATAACTAGTTTGGATACAGCACTACTAGTGTACCGCTTACACAGTCTCGCCTTTAAATATCTATACGTAACATTGCAAAGCTATATATCGTGATTCTCCAAATGAAAGAGGTTCCTACTCAATGGTCTGAAGATGACCACAGTAGTGATAGAAGCCGATCACCTTGATAAATAAATCGTGATCAAGACTGTTTTTAATGGTAAATATATATAAAATAGAATGAGCATGTAAGGACTGTTGTGGGGAAACTGAATGGTCGACTTCGGTTTATTGGGAGAAGTTTAGGAAAGTGTGGTTCATCTGTAAAGGAGACAGCTTACAGGTCACTGGTGAGACCTATTCTTGAATACCGCTCGAGTGTTTGGGATCCAAACCAGGTCGGCTTGAAAGGGGACATCGAATCAGTTCAGTGGCAGGCTGTTAGATTTGTTGCCGTTAGGTTCGAATAACAAATAAGCGTTACGGAAATTCTTCGGGAACTCAAATGGGAATCACTGGAGAGAAGGTTCTTTTCGAGAAACACAATTGAGAAAATTTAGAGTCCCGCCATTTGAAGCTGACTCCCGAATGATTCTTCAGCGGCAACCATACATTGCATGTAAGAACCTCAAAAATAAAATACGAGAAATTAGGGCTCATATGGAGGTATATAGACAGTATTTCTTCCCTCGCTCTCTTTGCTAATGGAGCAGGAAAGTAAATGAGTAATAGGGTTACAGGGTACCCTCCGCCACGCACCGTACGGTAGCTTGCGGAGTATCTGTGTTGTTGCAGATATAGAAAAGTGGATGCTTGTTTGCATTGTGATACGCTGATAGTGCGTCGTACACACGGTTAGGGGTAGCGAACAGTAAAGTTACGTGGCGGCCAACACTGTCCACTTCATCCGCGTCTCAGGGTACATGCTTCTGAATACTTCGATTCAGATATTAGGCGCCTAAACCGCTACAGACGAATTGTCTTATAAATTATATCAGCTATACTCATCTAAAAACATTTTGAATCTACTCGTCAGTTTCGGCTTTCCACCTCTGGACAGCATGTGAAATTTCGTATCAAGATGGCGTTAAGGAGAAACTGAAGGAATTTCTTTTGCATTCCTTTTCCCACCAATAAAGTAACACATATGACAATATTTCTGTGTCAAATACTAAAAAAAATTCTCAGATCTTCTAGTTACGCTGTATTCCTTTTTCTTCTACCCTGAGACACATCTTTTTGTTTCCTCTCTCTGTTACATACTTTGAATCACCATCCCAGGTTGTTACGTTTCCCCATCTACCATCTTACGTCCATTGCTGTCTTGGTGTTCCATCCTAAATCTGTTTACTTGTAAACTAGTTATGTCATTCTACATATCACGACCAAATGTAAATTATGTCTTCATTTTTGTAGTTGTTGCAATCACTGCTCATATTCTTTCTGTTATTAGTAGGCAATCAGTGGGTATTTAGGGCCAGATAATGATAATATTGTTATTAATTCCAGTATCACCTTGCACATTCGGTGTTCGGCTACAAACTTGGGTGACTTATAATGAGCGTCACCTCCACTACCCTCCCCTCCGGGAATCACCAGTTTCACCATTAAAGCCCACCCCTCCCCTTCCTCTTCTCCCTGGACCATATGGAGCTGGACACTGTGGGCAGAGTTTGTAGGATATGTCTGTTTCTTAGTAACAAATTACTTATGTCCCATCCCTTGAGTCATAGACTATGGCTAATTGTTGGTAATAATTAACATTACGAGATTTTTCTCATTTGATGGACCTATAGTGCCCACTCCTATGTCAGTACTCTCATTTCTCCATATTTTGCACAAATGTTCAAATGCTTGTGAAATCTTATGGGACTTAACTGCTAAGGTCACCAGTCCCTAAGCTTACACACTACTTAACCTAAATCATCCTAAGGACAAACACACACACTCATGCCCGAGGGAGGACTCGAACCTCCGCCAGGACCAGCCGCACAGTCCATGACTGCAGCGCCTTAGACCACTCGGTATTTTCCACACTTTTATGGATTTTTTTAAAATTTTAGATTTTCCGAAATTTTACGTATTTTCCACGATGTTACGTGTTTTACACAGTCTTACGTAATTTATCAAACTACGACATCTCCTTCACATTGTTCTCAGAAACACACTGACATCATGATGTTCTCACCCAATCGCAATGCAGTATGTGCAGAATTATTTATCATTACTATTGAAGCACCCCCTCCTTTATCTTTTAAAAATGGGGAATTTAACTGGTGAGTTACACCCCGGACCGGTGCAGAGGCGTAATGGCTATATCTAATTGTCAGAGGCAAATTACGTTAAGTAATATCACTCGAGACCCCATTTTAGTACTTTTTCCATCTCATCCACAATTTACGTAAATTTACATCTTTTCGTATTTTTATAAATTTTATCCACTTTTGCGAGTCCTTTACAACGCTCCTGAAGTTACATGAATATCCTGCTGTGTTACGTCACATCACCATCACATTACTAACTCTGTGACATAATAGCAAAATCGTGTTTCTTCCAACCAAACATACCATCTCTTGTATCTACTGGTTACAGACCCTCTGTTATGATTACCCCATCTTTATCACGATTTTTTTATTTTTAAGTATATGTGTGTCACCATGTCACTCCCTCCCTCTGTATAAATAGCAAACACCATGCTTTTCTCTTTCGAAGGGATCTGTGAACTTCCTCGCAACCTACAGCGAAGATCTTTTAGTCAATGTAGGAGCCGATGGTGCTGTGATTCTAACAGTTCTCTCTTTCTTTTGCCCTTCTAGGAAAGTATGCAAGAGGTCCCCAGGCACATTTTTCTAGCGCTTAATTCACAAAACATATCGTCTTCTCCCTAAATAGAAACGTATGTATCCTTTATGATCATTTCGTATTTGGATTTTACCGAATTCTTGATATTTTTTAATATTTTCCAAGTTTTTCCGTTTTTCCGATATTTTTCCATATATTTCATGTTTCCATATTCCAAACGTAAATGTATACTCTTATTGCTTACATCACCATGTGTTGATTGTAATTTTTTATGCCATGGAACTGTGATACACAGTCCCATCAGAGCCAGGGTATCTACAAACTATACTTCTTCCTCCAAATGTAAACACTGAGTGTCAAAGCCAATACTACAACACACATGCACATGTATTGCTGTGGGGGTAGAGTTACCCTGTTGTAAACGCACACACCCACACCCACACCCACCCACCCACCCACACACACACACACACACACACACACACACACACACAAACACACACAAACAGCACAGGTATCTTATTCCATATGCCCACTTACTATGCCCCCCCCCCCCCACTTCCTCCCACTGCCAGCAACAGAGATGGCATTGAGTGTGGGAGCCAGCAGTGGGTAAAGTGGCGGTACCGGCTTGTCGCGATGATTTATGTGGGGGCGGCAGCAGCGGCGGTGGCGGAGCTGCTCTTATGCAGGTCGTTACATTTACACACAATACCCTGGGTCACATGTGGGTTGATGCTCACCGAACATCTTTCGAGAAAAATTACACCCCCTCTGTTATCCCTAGACTTGATGCAGGTCGATCTTTGCTGAATAATATTCCTAGATGTGGTGTCAAACATATACTTAGAAAGAAAAAAAGAATCATTATGGAGATGAGTAATCGGTGCAGGTAATATGTAACCAGTAGATAGAAGAGAAGGTGTGACGTCCCATATGCCTTGATAGTGGAAAGACAGTGCATTCTAGAGAGAGAGGGTGGGGGGGGGGGGGGGAGAAATAATGAGAGGGACACGGTGACACAAGTGACATTCCTACAATGTCTACGTGTGTGAGGAAACGGTAATGTTATGTTATTCTAAACGCTATAGTATTCTCCTCTCCCCGCTCCTCCATCCCCTCTCTCAACACAAGCGAGTTGAAAACCATATGTATTGAGAATCGTAAAAATATCTGGATGCAGTCTAAAGCTATACGTATCGATCGTTTATTGACTTATTGACATCACTATAGATGAAATCATGGGAAATTTGCTGACAGAACATAAAATGATCACTGTGTACGACATGGACAGCATGACTTTTACCTACATTACTTAGATTAGAACCTAATACTACTGGTCGCCGTTTTTGTAATATTTAAAGCAATTTATCCCAGAGTTAACAGCTTTTCAATTATTCTTTTCAGCAGGATCAGTTATGAGAAGTTTACTATTTTCAGCACAAAGAAAACTGGGCGTTTAGAAGGAGAGTGAACGCTTTTTGGCGAGATATTCGGTCGAAACTGCAGTCAGCGCAGATACTGTTTGATATCTCAAAGCCGTCTTGTCGTGGGTTATGTCTCTCACGCAGCTGAATCGCCCAGGGTCGTCTATAGCTACATCTGAAAGTCTGTGACCTTCTGCTGCCCTTGCTCTGAATAATATTGTACAGTTTTACATTATTATTATTCAAAAACGCAATTATCATCTTGCTATAAAGCGGCGTGGATTTCTTTAAAGTGAATTTCCTCCATTAGCATATGTGTTCGGCAACGCTATGTATATAGGAAAACATTAGATCCCTCCTACCACTGGCCTTGGAGTATGTGCCTCGCAGCACACGTACGAAATAATTGTAATTGGATTCCGTGTCCTATTACGTTTAGAACGTATGACCAGAAAATTGCGTTTCTGGAAGTTTTGTCATCATAACTTTTACCCAATGGATTTTGCTGCTAGAGAAAATCATCATCTTTAGTAAAATGCATTTGCCGTTGGTGCTCATTCTGATCATATTGCTATGCTAATACACGTCTGTCCTACATTTTTATGAATGCTAAAGTAGACTGAGGTGGTGTCTAAAGCAGTATTTCCGGAGAATTAAAATAAGTAATGTTGACTTGTGTGAATATACATTCATCGCAGGTAATTAGGATCTATAACTGCTTATAAGGCTACGCTCTGCACATCTATAATTTTAATTATTTAACGTGTAAATCGATTGCTTGAGCTACCAATGAACAACGCTGACAGAAGCTGACAGTCCTGTTGCGGACTGTCTGTGTGGATGGCTGTCTGTTCATCCTAAACAAATCAGTATGGTATACAACTCCTTCCCACAGGCTTTTTGCTAGTGGTAAGGCTATGGAAAACTATAGTGACAGTAAACACGAGCATGCAAAGAACAAATATACATCTCCAGACGGCCTGACTGACTTGATAGCAGAAACATAGAACAAAGTATACCTTCCCGATGTGAGCGTTGAGCAGAGATAAGTTTTCGTATATATATATATATATATATATATATATATATATATATATATATATATGTGGGTGTGTGTGTGGGTGTGTGACGGAGTGTGTTATATTTGTAACTGAATGTGCACATGTTTTGGCAGACTGTACTTTGTACGGATTATTCAGTACTTACAGGAAGCAATGCCATACTTCGTTACTCTACTCCACTTAATAAATCACTATCCGGACCTATAATAGTTTATAAGACTATTCACTGTATGCCTTCATGTCTATCGTTGGAAATGATTACACATAACAGCGATATTGGCAGCTGTTATTTAGATGATCTAATGGTGGAATTCGAAGTTACTCTGCTAGAGAGCTGAAATTAACTAGCCTGCCCCGTTGTTTCCTATACAGCCAAGATTGGGAAACATAGTTAATTATGCACTTGCAACTGTAGCTGCCAGAAACACCACATATCCAAATGTATTACGGTTCCACCAAGGAACCATAATGCTAGTATGGTGTCGTAAATAAATGACTAGGATTACCCATAGATTTGTGATAATTTATGACGTGCATAACACTTTAAGGTTTACGATAAAATACGGGATTTACATGTCAGTCTAAGAAAATTTCTACATAGGATTAATAGACATCAGCTACAGTTATCATGAGAACTATACTTTGATTCATTCACAGAAACCTATTTTACTGTCCGTTCAGTACTCACCTAAGTATTTATTTCCAAACAAATACTAGACTACACTGTACACTGATTCACAGAGTTTCTTTTTTTAATACTTCTCCAAACTCTACGGGGCTTGTTGACGATCACGCGATCATGACGTCTCCTCCTAATTTTTTTATGACACACATAAATTCCATATGTTATAATGCGCCACTCATAAAAATGGAGCTACAGGAAGAGAGAGAGATAAATTCCCATCTGTGCGAGTCCTAATTTCTGTTATGTCATCCTGGTGTTGTCAATATCGTTTCTCAATAGTGTTTCCACATAAAGAGTGTTTTGATTGAACCTACCGATAAGTCCAGCGCTACGTCATTGGTTCTGGGACAAGTATTCTGTTTATTAGCAGGGGTGTGTTGCAGCATATCCACAAGATACAAAAGCTTCACTGCTATGAGGTTGTCCAGCAATCTTATAAAGCACTTTGGTTTATCATAACTTAACTTTCTTCTTCGTAGGAAGCAGTTAGTGGACCTGCCTCGTAATACATCTACCACAATTTGTCATTGCCCAAGTAGCCAAAACGCATATTTCATGCTCCCATCACAATAGTGAACATGAGAGGATGTGACCTGTATGAGTCATTGACTTTGTATGGTGAAATAGTTTAGCTTTGCAGCATTGTTGCCTTTGTTCTGTCTTATTTAGGCGTGGTAAGGACGTATATAGGCTATCGCAGCAATAAGTGCTTTTAAATACTGCAATGCGCTAGCTGTCCAGCGTATTTCCTTGGAGTTCTTTGGATTAGTCGAAACTACGTTAATGGCGATGGAAATACTCGGATTTTCCTGTAGTTAATATAGGATGTCACACATAGTAAAAATACAGCCGAGTTCATTCTGTTTAGATATCTTCATTCCACCTGGAGTGCTGAGTGGCTGAAAATAGGACCACTCATGGAAAAACGCTAGTACAGGGCTATTACAAATGATTGAAGCGATTTCATAAATTCACTGTAGCTCCATTCATTGACATATGGTCACGACACACTACAGATACGTAGAAAAACTCATAAAGTTTTGTTCGGCTGAAGCCGCACTTCAGGTTTCTGCCGCCAGAGCGCTCGAGAGCGCAGTGAGATAAAATGGCGACAGGAGCCGAGAAAGCGTATGTCGTGCTTGAAATGCACTCACATCAGTCAGTCATAACAGTGCAACGACACTTCAGGACGAAGTTCAACAAAGATCCACCAACTGCTACCTCCATTCGGCGATGGTATGCGCAGTTTAAAGCTTCTGGATGCCTCTGTAAGGGGAAATCAACGGGTCGGCCTGCAGTGAGCGAAGAAACGGTTGAACGCGTGCGGGCAAGTTTCACGCTTAGCCCGCGGAAGTCGACGAATAAATCAAGCAGGGAGCTAAACGTACCACAGCCGACGGTTTGGAAAATCTTACGGAAAAGGCTAAAGCAGAAGCCTTACCGTTTACAATTGCTACAAGCCCTGACACCCGATGACAAAGTCAAACGCTTTGAATTTTCGGCGCGGTTGCAACAGCTCATGGAAGAGGATGCGTTCAGTGCGAACTTGTTTTCAGTGATGAAGCAACATTTTTTCGTAATGGTGAAGTGAACAGACACAATGTGCGAATCTGGGCGGTAGAGAATCCTCACGCATTCGTGCAGCAAATTCGCAATTCACCAAAAGTTAACGTGTTTTGTGCAATCTCACGGTTTAAAGTTTACGGCCCCTTTTTCTTCTGCGAAAAAAACGTTACAGGACACGTGTATCTGGACATGCTGGAAAATTGGCTCATGCCACAACTGGAGACCGACAGCGCCGACTTCATCTTTCAACAGGATGGTGCTCCACCGCACTTCCATCATGATGTTCGGCATTTCTTAAACAGGAGATTGGAAAACCGATGGATCGGTCGTGGTGGAGATCATGATCAGCAATTCATGTCATGGCCTCCACGCTCTCCCGACTTAACCCCATGCGATTTCTTTCTGTGGGGTTATGTGAAAGATTCAGTGTTTAAACCTCCTCTACCAAGAAACGTGCCAGAACTGCGAGCTCGCATCAACAATACTTTCGAACTCATTGATGGGGACATGCTGCGCCGAGTGTGGGAGGAACTTGATTATCGGCTTGATGTCTGCCGAATCACTGAAGGGGCACATATCGAACATTTGTGAATGCCTAAAAAAACTTTTTGAGTTTTTGTATGTGTGTGCAAAGCGTTGTGAAAATATCTCAAATAATAAAGTTATTGTAGAGCTGTGAAATCGCTTCAATAGTTTGTAATAACCCTGTATAATGCTTGGGGGTAAGAGGGGATCTTGGTTCTTATTGATTGAAAGGTGAGTGCTTGGTGCTTAAACTGTTAGAAACATTTATCCACAGAGAAGTCCACTGATTTACATTGGTGAACGTGTTGGCATCTGCGAGCTACGAATGGTTTTCTGTGGCGGGTGCTCCATTCCTGAATGATTTCTTAGGAGCATGCCACTTGTGACAGCTACGAGGTCGGAGATGATTACATCTATAATCATGCATCTCTCCTGGCCACTGCCGGGTTGCAGTCATGGTATATACCACACATCTAAAGTTGAAGTATGCTGGACCTTGCAGACTACTTGGAGGACTGTTTTAGGTCTTGCTCACCTCTCTAGGTGTGTATCTTTAGAGCGTTCTGGTGTTTCTTATAATCGCAGTACCTTTTGTTAGAAGCATCAGAATTTGGATATGTTATTATTTCCACCAATATGACAACGAGATCGTTTTAACACACCCTAATACAACAGCAATGAGCTTGCACGAGTTTATGCACCGATGAACCAAGATGGCCGGCCGCTGTGGCCAAGTGTTTCTAGGCGCTTCAGTCCGGAGACGCGCTGTTGCTAAGGTCGCTGGTTCGAATCATGCCTCGGACATGAATGTGTGTGATATCCTTAGGTTAGTTAGGTTTTTGTAGTCCTAAGTCTAGACTCTAATTACCTCAGCTGTTAAGTCCCATAGTGCTTAGAGCCATTGAATCATTTTGAGGCAAGATGGTGGTGAGGTTCTATGCTGTCTGGTAGCCCTAACATATGACGCGGTAAGTATAAGAGTGGGGCAGAGACGAACGAAGAATAATTCCAGTGACGAAATGTGGCATAATTGCGGAAATCCGGTGACTAGACTTTGACAAAAGAAAGACTGTTGTGGCCCAGTGCCTTGGAGCGAACATCGCGGAAAAGGCGAAGCTGCTCGGTGGTTAGCGTGCTAATGTCGTGAACATGTATGCTGAAACCGTGAGTAGGTGGCAAGAAGTTGAACGTCCATACCGCATCAGAAGACACAGGTATCTGAGGCTTGCCCGCTCTGTAAAACAGGATAGGTGGCGGTCTATGGCAGATCTGCGACTCAGTACAGTGGTGACACCAGTGTTTTGGAGCACACCGATCAGCGCACGGTGTTTAACATGGTGTTCCGCACCAGAGGATCCCTACGTGTTCCCATGTTGACACAAGGTCATAGTCAATTATGATTACAGTGGGCCTGCTCTGATCGAGATTGGGCCTCAGATCAATGGAATCGTGTCGCCTGGTTGGACGAATCCCATTTATTGTTCAACCAGGTCGATAGTCGTGTACAGATACGCCATCATATAGGCGAACGGCTGCTCGGAACATGTAGCGCGCCACGGACACAAGCATGTGGGAGCAGTATTAGGTTATGGTGAACATTCACCTGGGCTTCCATGGGACCTGCGGTAGTAATCGAAGGCACCGTGGTAGCTGTGGACCACGTGAATACTATTAGAGGCAACCTGTAACTCCTTATGCTTGATGTCTTCCCCGACAGCGATGGCATCTTCCAGCAACATAACAGTCCTTGTCACAAGGCCAGAATCGCGCTGCAACGGTTTGAAGAGCATGACAGTAAACTCACATTGATGCCTTGGCCATCAAATTCGGTTTATCTAACTCCGTTGTTGTTGTTGTGGTCTTCACTCCTGAGACTGGTTTGATGCAGCTCTCCATGCTATTCTATCCTGTGCAAGCTTCGTCATCTCCCAGTACCTACTGCAACCTACATCCTTCTGAATCTGCTTGGTGTATTCGTCTCTTGGTCTCCCTCTACGATTTGTACCCTCCAAGCTTCCTTCCAGTACTAAATTGGTGATCCCTTGATGCCTCAGAACATGTCCTACCAATCGATCTCTTCTTCTAGTCAAGTTGTGCCACAAACTTCTCTTCTCACCAACCATATTCAATACCTCCTCATCAGTTATGTGATCTACCCATCTAATCTTCAGCATTCTTCTGTAGCACCACATTTCGAAAGCTTCTATTCTATTCTTGTCTAAACTCTTTATCGTCCATGTTTCACTTCCACACATGGCAGCACTCCATACAAATACTTTCAGAAACGACTTCCTAACACTTAAATCTATACTCGATGTTAACAAATTTCTCTTCCTCAGAAACACTTTGCTTGCCATTGCCAGCCTACATTTTATATACTCTCTACTTCGACCATAATCAGGTATTTTGCTCCCCAAATAGCAAAACTCATTTACTACTTTAAGTGTCTCATTTCCTAATCTAATACCCTCGGCATCACCCGACTTAATTCGAGTACATTCCATTATCCTCGTTTTGCTTTTGTTGATGTTCATCTTATATCCTCCTTTCAAGACACTATCCATTCCGTTCAACTGCTCTTCCAAGTCCTTCGCTGTCTCTGACAGAATTACAATGTTATCGGCGAACCTCAAAGTTTCTTCTCCATGGATTTTAATACCTACTCCGAACTTTTCTTTTGTTTCGTTCACTGCTTGCTCAATATACAGATTGAATAACATCAGGGAGAGGCTACAACCACTGCTTCCCTTTCATGCCCCTTAACTCTTATAACTGCCATTTGGTTTCTATACGTATTGTAAATAGCCTTTTGCTCCCTGTATTTTACCCCTGCCACCTTCAGAATTTGAAAGAGAGTATTCCAGTCAACATTGTCAAAAGCTTTCTTTAAGTCTACAAATGCTAGAAACGTAGGTTTCCCTTTCCTTAATCTAGCTTCTAAGATAACTCGTAGGGTCAGTATTCCCTCACGTGTTCCAACTTTTCTACGGAATCCAAATTGATCTTCCCCGAGGTTGGCTTCTATCAGTTTTTCCATTCGCCTGTAAAGAATTCGCGTTAGTATTTTGCAGTTGTGGCTTATTAAACTGATAGTTCGGTAATTTTCACATCTGTCAACACCTGCTTTCTTTGGGATTGGGATTATTATATTCTTCTTGAAGTCTGAGGGTATTTAGCCTGTCTCATACATCTTGCTCCCCGGATGGTAGTGTTTTGTCAGGACTGGCCCTCCCAAGGCTGTCAGTAGTTCTAATGGATCTGAATCCGATGAAACCCAACTTGGATGCTATCCGGCGCCAGCTCCGCTCCCACAAATCAACCGCTAGTAAATTACGGGAAGTGTTTGACCAGTGCATAGGCATCAGGTGTCACTATCTTCTGGAAGCCTATCAACTGATTATTGAATCCATGGCACGCAGAGTCAGTGTTGAATTGCGTTCCAGAGGTGGACCAACACGCTTTTAAGCACGAGAGCATATTGTTTTGACTCGTTAGTGTATATAGAGCTATGGTATTTGTCCCACGTCTTCCCAACAGGCTAACCTCACCAACGTGATGGACGCACACAATTTACATATATGTCTGGATAGACTTACACTTTGCAAATCATCTACTAACTCGCAAGAATAAAATTCAGAAACAATTTCATGCTCTCTAGATGCGTATTTTCTAGCACTGTGTAAATTCTTATACACACACAGTATCTTTGTTGGAAGGATGAGAATTTTGATACGATGCCACACAATCTAGTAATGTACCGGCGGCTTAACAGGGAATTTATATATTGCAGTGTAGTATTCCTTGATTGGAAATCATTAAAGTTGCAGTGGTCATTGAATTTGCTATGATGTTAAAATTTCCACCAATGTGTTCGTTCCCAACTCATACGCTATGACGTCACACCCGCTAGTGATGAGGTGCTGACTTAGCAATGGTACATAACGCTGAATTGTGATTGTATGGGTATATCATGAACGTCGATGCGACGTGATGCGACATTAACGCAGTGTCACGATGCATCACTACTTGATGCTGTGACATGATGTAGAGATGAGACGTTATGATGTGCTGTAACATTATGCGATGTCGATGTGACCTCGAGGGCAGTGGAATGGAACTCGTGTAAGTGGATAAAAGTTTGGAAAAACACGTAAATTGTGCAGAAAACGGAAAAAATATGGAATTGGGTGAAAAATATATGACTTGAGGTAGGAATGAGAGTACGTACATACATGTTTGGCTGTTGTCTCTGCTAGTGCCTCAAATAACAAAATGTTAAACAGTTAATAACAAACAGATCTCAGGTGAAGTTATCTAACGTAATTTGCGTTTATCAAATAGATACAGCCTGATCCGATACTTATACTTCACACCCATTCAATGCCCCCGTCAGAAAATGTAAGGATGAGAGATGATGCTCAATAATAATGATAAATAATTCAGAAATAGACTCAATTGTAATGGACTGAGAGTATCACAACGTCTGTGCAACATTCAGGAAATGTGGGATATAACTCCAGTAATTTCATAAAATAAGAATTTTTTTAAATAAACAAAATTGGGTAAATCATGGAATAATGAGCGTACTTACATTTGTGCCAGGGTGCAGCCTCTCCTGGAGCCTCAAATAACGAAAATCACTTAATATTAAATTATTATTAACAAATAACCACAAACTAGAACTCATGTGACGTGGATTACTATGATCTGTTATTAACAAACAGACACAGCAAACAATTTACACATAGACTAAGATGTCCAGTTCCAAAGCAAATGTGACCCGCTCAAGTGCCCCAGTTATAAACATGCAGATTGAGATGTTGTGTTTAATCCTCATTGGTAAAAGCGGTTTGGGGAGGGGATGACAAGGAAATGGGTGGGGGTACCCTGGGTGATCAAGATCAGTTCCTGGTGGTTCCTGGGGGAGGGGGGCGGGGAGATGAGTGGGGGATGAGCTAGATTATAAGCCACCCAAGTGCTTAACCTGACACCGGATGTGTAACCTGACATCTGAAATAAGATCGGTATCCGGTCCAAAATTCCCACTGAATGTCCACGGTCGTTTGTCTTGCTTGATTTCGGATTTCGCAATATGTGTAAGACCTACTGATACACATGGATAATGATCAACGAAGAAAAAAACTGAAGAATGCCTCCTTAAATGCCGCACATCTTGTAGGTTCCAGTATTGTGAAGATAAATAACTCTACAAATAAAGTAATTCTATTATTTCTTTTTTTTCTTTCTCAGTTGCGTTGATATATGAGATAATGGTAACTAGTTCTTAATGTATCCCTTGATATTCGAACCATGCCTGGATAGTTTCGAAATGGTTAATAGAAAAATTATATATATACATTTTGAGGTATTCTCTGTTCTCATTTCAGTGTTCTGTACCCTCAGTGCAAGTGTCTAACATTGAGAGAATTTTTAAATGTGAACAATTGAGACTTTTTGGAAATGTATAAACGTTTTTTAATTAGTCATTTGGAAGCCATTCGGTTAATCAATCGAAAACGAATAGTCACACTCGAAAATAGTCACTATTAATACACATGCCAGCATAAATGAGACAGAAAAATAAATAAACAATAAGATTGAATAAGACTGCTGATCGCTCTGTCAACATAATCTGGGAATTCCACAAATAAATAAATGAAACCAAAAAGTGGTTGTCTTACGGGGTCATGCAGAATGTAATTAATTTCTATTCTTAAAGACTCACTTGTATATGAGGTGCAGTGTGCTACATACTTAAAGATATAATTTGAAGACTCTCTATGCTTTTAATCTTTTAGGCGGTACGAATACAGAACTGTAACGTGCTGTTTCGGAATGTGGAAAAGAGGAAGGAAGAATTATCGTGGCCACCATGTGACATGTCATTACAGCGTATATTTCGGAGGTCTTATTGCCAAACCACAGAGCGTAACTCGTCAGTGGCATACAGGCTAAATGAAATTCCTACGCTTGATATATGTATAGCGTTGACGCTCAGCCACAGAGGGCGTTGTCCGTTTACCAAAGACCATTTGAAAATGAGAGTACTTTACTAGCGGAACACAGAGAATCAAAGCGATTTTTGTTCCAGCCAACAAGAAGACCCGATTAAAAGTTATATGAGGGGAAGAATGTTGCACTGTCTTTTTTTGTGACTATACTGGTTCAGTGATCAAAGTTGCACTTGCCAGCGGAAGATTTTACCGCATTTCTGACTACTCAGTAGTTTATTCAGCACGAACAAACAGCTGTCATTTGTCACTGTACTCTTTAACTATTTTGTCCTGAGTGGGATGGGAAACTTCACATAGGTTGGTCAGTTCCAGCAGATTACAAGGAGGTACTACTGGATTTATGTTCGGGAGTCTCACGAAATTCCGGATATGCTCAGTACAACTGAAACCAGGCAATGTGTTTGCCAAAATATCATCTGGAATCCTTTCCGTATTTATACATTTATATTCTCTCCTCTTTGAATATCTTGCCGTTCTTAATTGTTGAAGTAACCATCTTAGTTTTTTAAAATGTCAGTATGATCATCTTCTGGTGTTACTCTTAAATATCTGTTGCGACATTTATGTAACTGCAGCTCCGTTTTATTAGAAACTACTCATATTTTTGGACAGGTCATAAGCGTAGACGTAGATGTAGATGCAAGTCAGTGATAAAGAGAGCAAAGATCATTTATACTTATTTTCCTTCAATAACTGTTTTAGACGTAAAAGGTTCATTTCTTTTTAATTCCCAATATAGTTCGTGTGCTCACTGGTCTCGGGCAGAGTTTCAATTAATGGTTAAGTTTTTGTGATGGAAGATAGTTCCCGATAGTTAGAGACAATAGTGATAAAATACCATAATAAAGTGAGACTGAAAGCGTGAGAAATGTGAAATCCTATCAGATTAACACACAATGACCCATACTATCTACAGACAACTATCTCAAGGAAACAAGCCAACGGGGCAGCAGAATAGCTCTGTACTGAACCAACCACTATTTAAGCATCTGGTGTTAAGAAAGTAATAATAGTCACTACGTAACCCACAATTACCTTCACTCTAATAGAAAGCAGTATTATACATAACAAGGAAATAATTTTATTATAAAATAGGAATTTTTGTCGAAATGTGTATAATGGAGTGTTTAACTGCTGGGTCTGAATAACAGCCCAGAGGAAGAAAGAAAGGACGAAATTTTTAACATTTCTGATAGAGATCATGCTTCCGTCACGATCGATTGTTTCTAATTGTGTTAGATACCTTTCACAATTCTCACTGCATTACACATGACGAATTTTTCTTTTGTACCGATGATTAATAAGGCTTTCCGTAAATGTTCCTGGTTTATTTGCTGACGCTTGTGACTATATTTCCCTTCGAAAATCGTGCAAACTGTCTCCTGCGATTTGTTACATTTTGTAAGTAAATCTTAAGCGACATACTGAGTGTCCAGAGTTTAGGAAAATTACAATCTTAAACTAAAAAGTGAATTGCTTATTTATGCCTGACACATAAAGTATTCATCATTACGCAACTGCTGTAATAGTCAACCAGTAGTCAATTATTTTTGCAGTCTATTGTAGCTACACTTCCGCCTCTGGTAGCCACAAGACAAAAATATTCAGTGCTTGAGATTTTGTGATCCGTGTGTCAACCGTGCCGCTTTCGACAGTCAAAATTGCAACGCTGGGAAAAATACCTACTAACGACGTTATAAAATATTATTAAATTGTGTGATTTTTTCGGTGTACAGGATGCGAATATCAGTAAACAGAACAGTTGCCTTTGGTGGCAGCAACGGCTGGGTAACAGCTTTCCGTGGTGCTTCAACTCGTTGCAGTAGTGACTGCGTGTCGTGACATCAGTGTACGAGCATTTGTTTTTCAGTTGGTGACAGATCGTCAGAACATATTTTTTTGACACCGACCTACATAGGGAGAAATGACCACCACGATAAAATAAGGGAAATCAGAGCTCGTACGGAAAGATAGAGGTGTTCGTTCTTTCCGCGCGCTATACGAGATTGGAATAACAGAGAATTATGAAGGTGGTTCGATGAACCCTCTGCCAGGCACTTAAATGTGATTTGCACAGTATCCATGTAGATGTAGATGAACATGGAACAATCGCACACCTTTATCGAGGTATGTCACAGCAACGTGGGCAAAATGCGGTCTTGCATTATCTTTTTGTAAGATTACATACAAGAGTCTTCGAAGACCGGGTGCAGCCACGAGCCCTAACACACCACAAATGTAGCGCGGCTGTCCAAATTGGCGGCGGTTTGACTAGAGGTGACGGTACGGTGTGCACAATAGTACCCCTCACCGTCTCTCCAGATACTAAGCCCTTGTGACGATCTCTAAAGAAATCTGACAACGTTCGTTCTGCTCAGAACCTATACACACGTATAGGTCCATCGCTCTGCTTTATGCAGAGGCAAAACCTCTATGGCAAAACAACATGGTGCTACACCTTTGTTCAGTGTTGTGGTTGGTCGTAAAACTGTGGTGGTGACGCTCTCTGCTGACCTCTCAACGAAAGCCGCAACTGTGATCGCTTGCTGACGGTGCCTCGTGCTCCAGACGACATGATCTCTGTACGAAAACTTGTGGTACTGCAAACAAACCCAATTTCTGACTGAGGATACAAGACGAGGCTGCACGATTTCTCCACCGCCGATCGGAAGGTTCTCTCTCCTCTCGGGTTCAAGGTCTGCAGGGTCGTCGTGATCGTGCAATACAGTAAAAATACCCTCCTTAAGCTATCGTCACCATACTGACATGGCACTCGTATGATGCCGACTAACAGGAATAGTTACATTCTGAAACGATAATCCGCAGTTTCGATACGTCATGATCCTGCTGCTGCCCAACGTGATTTTAAATGTTTCACGCTCTTATACGATGCATAAATCTTTCCACAAATAACCAACACTCAAATGTGTTTTCTGAATGAGCAACCCCCTGATTAATCTGTCCTCATATACAGAATGTAGATGGCGTTACACCTGCATGCTTTGTGCGGTTACTATGAGATGATAACCTCTTGCATATCGAAGTAGACAGTGCACTTCATAAGAATCTGACGTAGCCGTCTTCATGGAGTCACAGTTTCAATGCTTAGCTGGTTTCCTTCTATAGTCAGGTCCCATTGTAGAATCAAGAAACGTACCAAACTTTGTCCTACCTGTGGTGGCCAAACAGGCCAAAGAATACTACTCACTACAGCTACTGAGTAAAAAGGTAACTGCTGGAATCCTAGACAAGCCAGCAGTTACCTAGCTGGATCCTTGCCTTTATGGTTTGTAAGTACAATTGTTGAGCAGATAACTAACGATTGGAGATTATGAAATAGTGAAACAGATATAAAACATTATACGAGGGGCGGTTTTTTCTGAAAACAGGTCGGTTTTTTTTCAGGATTACAATACACCATATTATCTCCCACTCTTTTGGCTATGAAAGCCTAGTTCTCAACATAATCTCCGTTCAATGCGACCGCCTTACATCAGCCTCACTGGTAGGACCTGCGTGCCCACATGGTACCGCTCTAGTGGTCGACGCCAGAGCCAACTTCTTGCTCCATGAATAACCTCCCCAGTATCCACGCACTGCTTCCTGCGGAATGCATCATTCATTGGGGTAACCAGATGGAAGTCAGGTGCGAGACCCAGGGTGTATGGTGGAAGAGTGTGTCAGCACAAATAGTAGAGAGGTCCATTTGTGCAGCGAGGTGGTCGATGGTGATCCGTCGACCACTGTGAATGTGAGTGTCCGCATGTTCCAACATTCCAGGAGTCAGAGCTGTGTGCGACCAGACCTCACCTAGAAGATCGAACAGGTTTGCACGACGTTGTTGCAATGATGACAGACACCTCGCCCAACGATTCACCATGCTTTTGTTCATTGCAAGATGTCCATAGACATTTAGCAACCGCCTATATGTATCTGCGATGCTTTGGTTTTCCGCCGAAAGAAACTCAATGAAAGCTCTCTGCCTGGACCGCACCTCCCTCACAAACATCATTTTGAAGGCTACGTAGAGCTCCGCCACTGGTCAGAACTTCATGAAACTATAGAGGCTGAAGTGGGAATATTCCACGATGTCCGAGAGAAAAACTGTGTTGCATTATTTATTGAACACCTCTCGTACTCAGCTTTCATACTTCCCCTTCAGTGATATTACGGCTGTCTTATTCCTTCCAAGCTACATTTCTCTATTTTGATGTGTAATCTACAAGAAATGAGCTGACTAAAACAAATTGTACGTGAAATATATAATCCTACCCAAAACAGCTATAGTTTTCCTCGGTTTTTATAAGTGCTATCAATGACTTGTTTAATAATTTCTTAAGTACTTTAGATGTAACATCCATATTCAGGTACAGCTACATGAAGTGGCAAAGTTTATAGCAGGTACATTACATGGAAACGTTAAGCGTAGAAATATTTGTATTTTGTCACTCTGCTTGTGAGAGAATGATTATTAAAACCATAGGTGTAGACTGTATTACTTGTTTCATTTTTCACATTTACGGCCTTCGACTCATCCACAAGTCATCTCAACTCTACACAAAATTTGACCTGGCGTTTCAGGAATTTTGAGAAAGTAATGAAACACCAAAGCAATCTTCCTATAAAATGATTTTCTTTTTGCTGCTTGTCCGTCTGTGTGTATGTGGTTCAAATGGCTCTAAGCACAATGGGACTTAACATATGAGGTCGTAAGTCCCCTAGACTTAGACCTATAGGCTACAGGAATGTGCAAAACTAGAAAAGACTCTACACACATGTGAATGGATACAAGTGTGTACGTAAAATCAATCGACAAACGGATAATATTGAAAGGAACTGGAGAATGGTTTATCATTTTTCAAGCAAGTCAATATTTATGAAGCTGTTCGTACTTTCAGTAGCTCACAAACGACAGAAGAACATATCAACAACTAATTCATACGTAAAATAACCACATTATGAATATTTAATGCGCCTCCTTCATCAAAACGCTCCTTGTCTGTCGAAAAATGTATGGAAATTTCAGTAGTTAACGAAGCGTGCCCAGGAGTAGATATAGACTCAGATCACAATGTATTAGTGACGAAGAGTAGGTAGAAGTTTAAGTGATTAGGCAGGAAGAATGAATACGCAAAGAAATGGAATACGAAAGAACTAAGGAATGACGAGATACGGTTGAACTTCTCTAAGGCTGTACAAACATCAATAAAGAATAGCTCAACAGGTAGCACAGCTGAAGAGGAATGGGCATCTCTAAAAATGGCAGTCACAGGAGTTGGAAAGAAAAATATAGGTACAAAGAAGCTAAGTGCGAAGGAGCCATGGGTAACAGAAGAAATACTTCAGTTGATAGATGAAAGAAGGAAATTCAAAAATGTTCTGGGAAATTCAGGTATAAAGAAATAAAAGTCGCTGAGGAATGAAATAAATAGAAAGTGCACGGAAGCTAAGACGAAATGGCTACCTGAAAAACGTGAAGAAATCAAAAAAGAAATGATTGTCAGAAGGACTGTCTCAGTCAGTCAAAACAATCTTCGCTGAAATTAGAAGCAAGGATGGAAACATTAAGAGTGAAACGGAAATTCCACTGTTAAATGCAGAGGAGAGAGCATATAGATGGGAAGAGTGCATTGAAGGCCTTTGTAAGGGGGGAGTGTCGTGTGACTTAAATGGCTCATGCCTCGCGCAACATGTGCTAAATATGTTATTTTTTCTAAATGCTTGGCCATATACATGGGCGTCGACTTGCGAATACCATCAGTCGTAACTGGTCACCACCAAGGTTCAACCACTTGAAGATGTCGGTCAGTTGATCCGAGGAAATATTGTGGAATTTGCACAACGTCATCCAGCGGCAACCCCGTGACGACTATTAACAAATCTAGAAATATAAAACGAGATTTTTCAAGATGAAAAAGGATTGTCATCATGCAGTGTTAGAGTGAGTTCCCTCAAATGCACTCGCTGGTACAATCCTGCGGTGTCTGTTTCTATATTCAGATTTAAAAAGTGATAATAAAGCTTCAAAACTGCTCTTGTCTCTTTGAGAGAGAAAGATAAATCACGTCCCGAGAATAATGCACCAAAACACACACTCACAGTCATTTTCCGTGAAGTCTTGAGATACGGGTGGTTTGCAGCCACATTGTTCAATGGAAAAGATACTTCGATGAATGTAAACCTAATTTGTTTTTCAATACAAACTTTTACACCGGCATGTAATCATAAAAACGAGGTGTTCTTAACGTGTGGTAGAGGCCAACGAAATTACTGCTGCACCTGCTTTTACGATAAATATCTCCACAGAACTTGTAAATAACCTGTAAAATAGTAAAACTATCTGTTTTTATATGCGAAGTTCTCGTGCATGCTTTACAACCCTTTACTGCAAGTTAATTAACAATGCCAAACTTTCGTTCACTTTTTCTTTTCACACCTTCTGCTAAAATATTAATAAATACAATATTGTGGGCTTATTTTAGTTTTCATGTAGTATAAGTAACGAAAAAGTTGAAAATAAGGAAAACTTACGCATAGAACCTCAAAACCAAGACCCTCGGACTACCATTCCGTAATCTTTCCACTGGGCCATACACGACCTGAAAACTATGCTGACTTAAATGGCTCATGCCTCGCACAGTCTGTACTAAAGATGTTATTTTTTTTCTAAACTCTTGGCCCACTGCTGTCATATTCATTTCTCGCCAAGACCTGCGTCTACCATAAATTTGGACAAAAACGATGCTGACAAGTGGGAGTCGTCCCCTTCAGAGTTATTGAAGCAGACTCACGAGTAGCCCGGACAGTTTCATTTCTGTCAGTATTAATTCTCCTAACTTCTTCTTCACAGAAGTTCTCCTAAATAAATAAAAAAATGAAATTATCGTATGGTACTGATGGCCGGGAGGCCCCCCCCCCCCCCCCCCCATCCGGGCAAGTTCGACCAGCGAATGGAAGTATTATTACAGGTGACCACACAATGGGCGACTTGCTCGTCGGTGTTGATGAAATGATGAGGAGGACAACACAACACCCAGTCCACGAGCTGCGAAAATCTCCAGCCCGGCCAGGAATCGAACCCGGGCCCGCTGCATGGTAAGAAGCTCTCCTCCATACCTTGCGGAGCTGGCATTCGGGGAAGAGATGATACCACGGAGATACGGTTTAGTCACGGCATCGGAGGCGGTTCCCAGATTGAATTTTCACTCTGGAGCAACGTCTGCGCCGATGTAAAACTTCCTGGCAGTGCTAGTCGCATAAGGTGTGCAGGAACATGTGTGGGGAGAAGAAGTACTGGCAAAAGTATATCTCATGAAATCACAGTTTAATTCGAGCCCGGCAATTCAGTCTTGTAAGTTTTCCATCACGAATACATCTTCGGCGTCTTGTTATGTCTGTCACCTTGGAAACACCATTGCTCCGGACCTGAAGTTTCTGGTACACGCCACATGTATACAGCGACGCTGAATATGAGCTTCTTACTCGCAAGCAGTTTTATTGAATAAAGGGTTCTCCTGCGAGAATGGAAGCGACGCAAAAACACGGACGATTTACTCTCCAACTATTGCCAAATTAAGCACTCCCCTCGTAATTATTCCAGCACTGACTGCATCATTACCCCCTAACTGTCCACGTTTCTCTTATAAAAGATAGATCTCTCTCTTCTGCTGATAGTCTAAAAGATGCGACGAGAGCTAGGTTATAACTATACTCGTACGCTGCTCGAGATTAGTACCCATATTACGGGTTTTGTGGCCTCTGAGCCATAAAATGTCTTATCGGACCATCCTTGACAGTTTAGTGTGCCGCAGTGCTCCTGTCCCGTTTCCATACAGATTTCAGAGGCAATATGAGGTAAGAATAATTTTACGACATTCTTGAAAAGGAAGAGAGAGAGAGACAATCGGAGAGAGAGATAGATAGAGGTAGACACATAGAAGAGAGAGAGAGAGAGAGAGAGGGAGAGGGGGGGGGGGGGGGAGGGAGAGGAAGAGAGACTGTTGATGCAGCTTTCGAGATGAATGTGCAAAACGTTCCAGACACCTTCATATTCAAGTCTATGAACAAAAAGCGAGTTCAGATCCAAATAATTATGGTGGTTACATTTTTTTCTGCCGCAGCTCACAGTAAGACACATGATATGCCCACGCGGCCGAGAAGGTTTATCTCTGTATTACAGTAATGCACCGCACAATGTATTTTCCAGAGAGACGGACTGTGGCGAGAGAGGACGGAAGGACGGACGGCGCGGAATCAAACGGGATATCGAGTTCCACCGTCGTAATTGGGTCGCGGAGCTGCGCTGAGGCCACAGGCGGCACCTGTGGTGCTGTGAAGCAAATTCGTATCACGTTGCAATGCGACGGGTGCCAACGAAATGGGGCACTGAGTCTTTCTCAGCACTCATTAAGTTCGGCTGAACCTGAAACTTCGTTTATATAATTTGTCAAATGTATTAGACTCTATAGATCACAATATACTATTGACTAAATTAGAATGTTGTAGTGTACTATGAGAAACCACAAAATTACACAAATCTCATATCGCTAATAGCAAACAGGGTGTGTTCCTAAAGTAATATATTGAGCTACCAGCCATCATCTATCTAGGAACTTATTACATGTGGTAACGCACAAGGTACCATCTTACGCCCACACATTTTTCTTGTGTGTATTAATGCCCTTTTGTCAGTAGCAATACCCAGTTTATCTTGGCTATTAAAAAAACCGCTCCATCTGTATTTAGTCCTTTATTATCACTACAGATTTCGTGGCACTAAAAGCCACATCTCACTCATGGACTGTGCGGCTGGTCCCAGCGGAGGTCCGAGTCCTCCCTCGGGCATGGGTGTCTGTGTTTGTCCTTAGGATAATTTAGGTGAAGTAGTGCGTAATATTAGAGACTGATGACCTTAGCAGTTAAGTCCCATAAGATTTCACACAAAAAATGGTTCAAATGGCCCTGAGCACTATGGGACTTAACATCTATGGTCATCAGTCCCCTAGAACTTAGTACTACTTAAACCTAACTAACCTAAGGACAGCACACAACACCCAGCCATCACGAGGCAGAGAAAATCCCTGACCCCGCCGGGAATAGAACCCGGGAACCCGGGCGTGGGAAGCGAGAACGCTACCGCACGACCACGAGATGCGGGCGATTTCTCACACATTTGAACACTAAAAGCCACATCTTTAGATGAACATATAACTATAACATTAGAGCTGAAAAGCTCGGAACTTTGTACCCAAAATGCGTTGTCCGTCAGAGTAAAACACCGATAAAACGCCATATGTCATAGAATAAAACGGCTGGATTCCAATATAGTGGATGGGTCCGCTTCGCCGGCCTATACGCAGACGCGAACAGGGGACCCGACAGTGTCCTGTGTCGTACTGTTTGATTTGTTTGCATATGAAACAATCAATGCAGCAAATAAAAAGACGAAGGTTTAGAAAGAGTGGTTATTGCTACTTTTATGGACATTGATAAAATATTCCAAGGCACTTCTTTTTCTCTAAACTTTTAAAAAACGTACTATATGCGGTGTAGGACTAGGAAGGTTACCTCCACGTATAACATCTGAAATATGACGACTAGGAGATGCAAAATGCAGATTGCGTGAAATTCTTCGTACTACAAAAAAATGGTTCAAATGGCTCTGATCACTATGGGACTCAACTGCTGAGGTCATTAGTCCCCTAGAACTTAGAACTAGTTAAACCTAACTAACCTAAGGACATCACAAACATCCATGCCCGAGGCAGGATTCGAACCTGCGACCGTAGCGGTCTCGTGGTTCCAGACTGCAGCGCCTTTAACCGCACGGCCAATTCGGCCGGCTCTTCGTACTACAAATTGATGATAAAATCAGTTGGAAGTAGCATACCACAGAACTGCAACAGCGAGTATATAAATCTTTATTTTCAGTACAAAGGTGGTATAAAATGAAGCCGGTATACTTCCCCTGCTTTCATTCCAAATGTCATACCGGAACTTTTTTCCGGTAACGCCTAAAGATAATCCAATATTGTCCCTATAATATGCATTATTTACGGTTAGAAGTCAAGAACGTTCTGTAGAGGTCTAATCAAGATACTGCTGATACTAACTACCACTTACTAATATACACTACTGGCCATTAAAGTTGCTACACCGAGAAGAAATGCAGATGAAAAACGGGTACTCATTGGACAAATATATTATACTAGAACTGACATGTGATTACATTTTCCCCGAGTTTGGGTGCATAGATCCTGAGAAATCAGGCCGTTGGAATCCATCACGGCGTTCCGTGTTACCCTCCCGAACCCACCGATTCCATTTCTGCTAACAGTCATTCGACCTCGACCGACGCGAGCAGCAATGTCGCGATACGATAAACCGCAATCGCGATAGGCTATAATCCGACCTTTATCAAAGTCGGAAACGTGGTGATACGCATTTCTCCTCCTTACACGAGGCATCACAATAACGTTTCACCTGGCAACGCCGGTCAAATGCTGAGAAATCGGTTGGAAACTTTCCTCCTGTCAGCACGTTGTAAGTGTCACCACCGGCGCCAACATTCTCTGAATGCTCTGAAAAGCTAATCATTTGCATATCACAGTATCTCCTTCGTGTCGGTTACATTTCGCGTCTATAGCACGTTATCGTCGTGGTGTAGCAATTTTAATGGCCAGTAGTGTATTTATTCCTTAATCGAATTTTCTCTAAGTAACAGATCTGCGTTTGAAACTAGACACTCGATTTCTTCGTAGAACACGCTGCAAGAGCTATGACCATTTCTGGAGCTGTCCAGCTTGACTGTTGGCGATGTGATTAGGAAGTGAGAACCTGAAGGAACAGTTACAGCAAAACCACGAGTAGGCAGACATATGAACTGACGGGCAGTAACCATTGAGCCGCCGGCCGCGGTGGTCTCGCGGTTCTAGGCGCGCAGTCCGGAACCGTGCGACTGCTACGGTCGCAGGTTAGAATCCTGCCTCGGGCATGGATGTGTGTGACGTCCTTAGGTTAGTTCGGTTTAAGTAGTTCTACGTTCTAGGGGACTTATGACCACAGCAGTTGAGTCCCATAGTGCTCAGAGCCATTTGAGCCATATGAACCATTGAGCCCTGCATATGGTGCCCGCAAAGATTACCTGAGATTAGGGCAAGGAGTGACTGGTAAGGACCAAAGTGCTACCAGTAGTCCATCTTGCACAAGGAGTGTGCAGAGCGAGGACTAAGACTGTGGAAGCAGCACCTCATAAGCCACAAATATCTGTAGTCAGCGCTAAGTGATGGTTGAGGTGATCTGTAGAGTTACGCCGTTAGACAGTGAAATCGAATCATTCGATTGCCGGTTTTGGGTTTGGCGAATGCCTGGGCCACATAGCCTGCCATCAAATGCAGTGCCAACAGTGTGGTACAGAACGCATGGTGTTACAGGGTGTAGATGTTTCTCGTGTTGGAGTGTGTTTCCCATATTTCTATTACAAAGACATTAGACGTGGAAGGATATCAACAGCACTGCGTAATGCATGCAGCAGACGATCAGTGCAGAGAGCCTTCGCAAAGTCTGAGAATATTTCTCCAAATTCTGAAGTCATAGTTGTTGTGCTCAGAAAGTGATGCACAACTTAAGATTTTGTACACATCCTCTTTGTAATTTGCGGGGCTAAATGCGCCATATACAGTGTACTGCATTTGATTTCTGTAGCCTGCTGACATTCATGGAATCGCACAAGTGGACCGTATTTCTTCAGTGATTAAGCGTGGTGTGCACTTAGCAGTGCGTGAACAGACTAAACGTAATAATTTGGTCAATCCAAAATACGGATGTCTTACATGAAAACACCTGGCATTCTCAGAAAACTGAAATGTGATGTGCGGTTGTACATCGTTGCATAGTGAGGCCTATTTTCTTTGAAATTACAGTGCACAGTGTTGCGTCCCAAGACAACATTACGCAGTTTACTTCGCTTCTGGAGGCTAGTGAGCGTAATTGTTGTTGTAACAGGACGACGTCATTTGTTACACGTCTATTGAGACAATTCATTTCTTAAGCGATTAGTTTGGTGATCGAATCGTTATGGCCTCAACGTTCTAAGAATATAACGACTCTAGACTGATTCGTATGGAGCTATCTCCAACGATCGGTCTATAAAAAGTGGACTCACCCAGTGAAGAAATGAACAACAATGTAGTCAAAGTGCTTCGCCAAGGTGCCTCACACGTAAAATAAGTTAATCCTTGATTTACTATGCAAGATAAGCGTAACGTAAGATATAAGAAATGAGTGTGAGGTTAGGAAATTACACTCCTCGAAATTGAAATAAGAACACCGTGAATTCATTGTCCCAGGAAGGGGAAACTTTATTGACACATTCCTGGGGTCAGATACATCACATGATCACACTGACAGAACCACAGGCACATAGACACAGGCAACAGAGCATGCACTATGTCGGCACTAGTACAGTGTATATCCACCTTTCGCAGCAATGCAGGCTGCTATTCTCCCATGGAGACGATCGTAGAGATGCTGGATGTAGTCTTGTGGAACGGCTTGCCATGCCATTTCCACCTGGCGCCTCAGTTGGACCAGCGTTCGTGCCGGACGTGCAGACCGCGTGAGACGACGCTTCATCCAGTCCCAAACATGCCCAATGGGGGACATATCCGGAGATCTTGCTGGCCAGAGTAGTTGACTTACACCTTCTAGAGCACGTTGGGTGGCACGGGATACATGCGGACGTGCATTGTCCTGTTGGAACAGCAAGTTCCCTTGCCGGTCTAGGAATGGTAGAACGATGGGTTCGATGACGGTTTGGATGTACCGTGCACTATTCAGTGTCCCCTCGACGATCACCAGTGGTGTACGGCCAGTGTAGGAGATCGCTCCCCACACCATGATGCCGGGTGTTGGCCCTGTGTGCCTCGGTCGTATGCAGTCCTGATTGTGGCGCTCACCTGCACGGCGCCAAACACGCATACGACCATCATTGGCCCCAAGGCAGAAGCGACTCTCATCGCTGAAGACGACACGTCTCCATTCGTCCCTCCATCCACGCCTGTCGCGACACCACTGGAGGCGGGCTGCACGATGTTGGGGCGTGAGCGGAAGACGGCCTAACGGTGTGCGGGACCGTAGCCCAGCTTCATGGAGACGGTTGCGAATGGTCCTCGCCGATACCCCAGGAGCAACAGTGTCCCTAATTTGCTGGGAAGTGGCGGTGCGGTCCCCTACGGCACTGCGTAGGATCCTACGGTCTTGGCGTGCATCCGTGCGTCGCTGCGGTCCGGTTCCAGGTCGACGGGCACGTGCACCTTCCGCCGACCACTGGCGACAACATCGATGTACTGTGGAGACCTCACGCCCCACGTGTTGAGCAATTCGGCGGTACGTCCACCCGGCCTCCCGCATGCCCACTATACGCCCTCGCTCAAAGTTCGTCAACTGCACATACGGTTCACGTCCACGCTGTCGCGGCATGCTACCAGTGTTAAAGACTGCGATGGAGCTCCGTATGCCACGGCAAACTGGCTGACACTGACGGCGGCGGTGCACAAATGCTGCGCAGCTAGCGCCATTCGACGGCCAACACCGCGGTTCCTGGTGTGTCCGCTGTGCCGTGCGTGTGATCATTGCTTGTACAGCCCTCTCGCAGTGTCCGGAGCAAGTATGGTGGGTCTGACACACCGGTGTCAATGTGTTCTTTTTTCCATTTCCAGGAGTGTATATACACTTTCTCAGGTGTGTGACGTTTCAGGAAGTAAATAGATGGGATTTACATGTACAGACATACAAATGATTACATTTTCAGATACACTACTGGCCATTAAAATTGCCACACCATGAATAAATGCAGATGATAAATGGGTATTCATTGGACAAATATATTATACTAGAACTGACATGTGATTACATTTTCACGTAATTTGGGTGCATAGATCCTGAGAAATCAGTACCCAGAACAACCACCTCTGGCCGTAATAACGGTCTTCATACGCCTGGGCGTTGAGTCAAGCAGAGCTTGGATAGCGTCTACAGGTACAGCTGCCCATGCAGCTTCAACACGATACCACAGTTCATCAAGAGTAGTGACTGGCGTATGGTGACGAGCTAGCTGCTCGGCCACCATTGACTAGGCGTTTACAATTGGTGAGAGATCTGGAGAATGTGCTGGCCAGGGCAGCAGTCGAACATTTTCTGTATCCAGAAAGGCCCGTACAGGAACTGCAACATGCGGTCGTGCATTATCCTGCTGAAATGTAGGGTTTTGCAGGGATCTAATGAAGGGTAGAGCCACGGGTCGTAACACAACTGAAATGTAGCGTCCACTGTTCAAAGTGCCGTCAATTTGAACAAGAGGTGACCGAGAAGTGTAACCAATGGCACCCCATACCATCTCGCCGGGTGATACGCAGGTATGGCGATGACGAATACACGCTTCCAATGTGCGTTCACCGCGATGTCGCCAAACACGGATGCGACCATCATGATGCTGTAAACAGAACTTGGATTAATCCGAAAAAATGACGTTTTGCCATTCGCCGCTGAGTAGTCCTGAGTGTGATACAGCGTCAAGGATAACCGCAGCCATGGTCTCCGAGCTGATAGTCGATGCTGCTGCAAACGTCGTCTAACTGTTGTGCAGATGGTTGTTGTCTTCCAAACGTCCCCATCTGTTGACTCAGCGATTGAGACGTGGCTGCACGATCCGTTACAGCCATGCGGATAAGATGCCTGTCATCTCGACTGCTTGTGACACGAGGCCTTTGGGATGCAGCACGGCGTTCCGTATTACCCTCCTGAACCCACCGATTCCATATTGTACTAACAGTCATTGGATTTCGACCAACGCGAGCAGCAATGTCGCGATACGATAAACCGCAATCGCGATAGGCTACAATCCGACCTTTATCGAAGTCGGAAACGTGACGGTACTCATTTCTCCTCCTTACACGAGGCATCACAACAACGTTTCACCAGGCAACGCCGGTCAACTGCTGTTTGTGTATGAGAAATCGGTTGGAAACTTTCCTCGTGTCAGCACGTTGTAAGTTTCGCCAACTTTGTGTGAATGCTCTGAAAAGCTAATCATTTGCACATCACAGCATCTTCTTCCTGTCGGTTGAATTTCGTGTCTGTAGTACGTAATCTTCGTGGTGTAGCAATTTTAATGGCCGGTAGTGTATATTGTACGATTTAATCTCAAGAAAGAGATTCATAAACAGAGGAAGTCAAGAAGACGTTGTTCCACCTCTGGGTCTTTGCAAGCAATAATTTTGCTTCACATTGATTGATAGAGTTTGTGGTGTCACCGCCAGATACCACACTTGCTAGTTGGTAGCCTTTAAATCGGCCGCGGTCCGTTAGTATACGTCGTACCGGCGTGTCGCCACACACACGGCAGGTCTACTCTAGAGAGACTCCCTAGCACTCGTCCCAGTTGTACAGCCGACTTTGCTAGCGATGGTTCACTGTCTACATACGCTCTCATTTGCCGAGACGACAGTTTAGCATAGCCTTCAGCTACGTCATTTGCTAGGACACAGCAAGGCGCCATATTCAGTTACTATTGTGAACAGATAATATTGTGAATCATGTACCGTCAAGAGCGACGTTCATCATTAATGGATTAATGTTAACTATTAAACTAATTACGCCCGCTTTCTGAATTCTAATTTCTTGTCACGTTTTAGACCTCACGTCAGTATAGTTGTTCCCTCCTCACGCCAGCCTGCGTGAGCAAAAACGCGTGCATTTCTGCCTCCTCTAGTAACACGGTGTTGGCTCTTCTGCCAACATAACAGAGTAGTTGGATGTCCTCTGTTCAATTTGGGCGTTAAATTGCCGAAATCCCGTGCTGGTTATAGGGCCCTGTCCATAATGTTCCAAAAGTTCTCAGTTAGATACAGATCTGGCAACCTTGCTGGTCAACGTAGGGTTTGTCGAACAGGAAGAGAAGCTGTAGATACTCTTGCCGTGTGAGGGCGGACATTATCTTGCTGAAATGTAAGCCGAGGACGTCTTGCCATGAGAGTCAAACAACACGGGGAGCAGAATAGCGCCAACGAACCGCTGTGCTGTGTGGGTGCCGCGTATGATCAAACACAGACACATAGTAAATAGAATTTCGTTCCTAGAACGAAATTTTCACTGTACAGCGGAGTGCGCGCTGATATTAAACTTCCTGGCAGATTAAAACTGTGTGCCGGACCGAGACTCGAACTCGGGACCTTCGCCTTTCGCGGGTAAGTGCTCTACCAACTGAGCTACCCAAGCACGACTCACGCCCAGTTGGAAGGTAGGCGACGAGGTACTGGCAGAAGTAAAGCTGTGAGGACGGGGCGTGAGTCGTGCTTGGGTAGTTCAGTTGGTAGAGCACTTGCGCGTGAAAGGCAAAGGTCTCGAGTTCGAGTCTCAGTCCGGCACACAGTTTTAATCTGCCAGGAAGTTTTAAGAATTTCGTTATTTACTACACACTCTGGTGTTGCAAGGGGGCGGCAGTGCAGTTTCCGTTACTGCCACCCATAAGGCAGGTGAGATGAGTGTGGTACGTTTACACAATGCAGAGGCCACGACACGCGTGGATGTTTTGTGGCGGTGGTATCGGCGTCGGCGTGTTGCGGTCACGGCAACAGGCTTCTTTGTGATTTGCGGCCGTGCTACGGCTTCCCGCGCCGCTTTGTGTGTCGGCCGGGCGGCCGCGCGGCAGTGCGCCTAATCTGTGTGCGGGAGGCGGGAATGGAGCGCCAGGACACAGCCAGCACCTGCCTCCGGGGGCGGCGCGGCTCCAGGCGGGCGCCGTGTCCTCCCGTGGCATGAGCGCCAGCGCGTGGAGCGTCGAGGAGAGCGCCCGCCTCATCCCGGGGAGCGTCTCCGACTGCGTCATTATCCTCGAGGACACCACTCACAACACATGGTATGGTACGTACCACACCACACCGGGGGGAGGAAGGAGGGCTGGTAACGGAACATCTCTAATTTTAGTTCCACTGTTCTTGCCGCGACTGTGTTTGCTTTAGATACACTGAGGAGACGAAAGTCATGGGATATCTCCTACTATCGTGTCGGACATATTTATTCCGGGCATCCTCCAGTAGCTCCACGTGGTACGGACTCAACAAGTCGTTAGAAGTTATGACGGATCTTTTACGTTGGGATAAATTTATTTTACTTTTTGTTAGATGTTTTCGTTAAATAGCTGAATAAATTGTAATTAGGAATAATTCAATTACGCAGAGTAGAGAAGATAAAGTCAAAGAGATGTTCATCTCTAATTTTAGTTCCGCTGTTCTTGCCGCCACTGTGTTTGCAGCCACAGTGAAGAGACGAAAGTCACGCTATACCTCCTACTATCGTGTCGGACATATTTATTCCCGGCATCCTCCAGTAGCTCCACGTGGTACGGACTCAACAAGTCGTTAGAAGTTATGACGGATCTTTTACGTTGGGATGAATTTATTTTACTTTTTGTTAGATGTTTTCGTTAAATAGCTGAATAAATTGTAATTAGGAATAATTCAATTACGCAGAGTAGAAAAGATAAAGTCAAAGTGATGTTCATTGAGCCGACATTGTCGTAATGTAACGTCATTGCGTTGTTCGGTTGTTGAAACAAGTCGTTTGTGTTCCGTTCTGCTGTCCGTTCGTGCGCGTATCTGAAAGGAATTAATTCGTTGACTAGAATAAACTTTCACATAATAGTTACGATTAGATATTCTGACAAAAGGAGTTAACGTCAATGTTAATTTAAATTGTGGGCGACAGGATTATTTTTGACAGATACGTGAAAACGGACATAACGAAAGTTGTTCGCATATCATCCTTGAACGTGACTTTTTATTTAATTAAAACACTGTAAACGAGTTAGGGTCGGAAGTCATTCCGCGTTCCCCTTATTTAAGTCATCTTTCGCCCTTAGATTTTTTTCCTTTTCAACTCTCTATCGAACCACGTTCAAGGAACTTATAACACTACTGTATGCTACTGTTATACCATAACCTTAAAGTAGGAGGCAGGTCGTGAAAAAAAACCATATAGTTAAAGCAATTATGGTATAAAGCAACAGGGGAATTTTGTTATGTTGACCGTGTTGTACCTATAATGAAAGTCAAAATTACGTAAATATTTAGACAGTAACAAATAATATTTTACCCAGCTACACCGTTTAAAGAATAAGGAAAACGGTCGCCAGCCTAATTAAGCAAGAGAAAGATTAACGTTCTTGTTTAAGAAAGTAGGTATGAATAAGACAACCTATATTTTGCCACACACAAGTGCAATGAACTCTGACACCTTCATATGTTCACGGTTAAGATTGGAAGCTGACAGAGCAGGACAAACTATTTGCATAAATATAACAGATGACGAAAGACACTACTACTTTCAAGGCTTATTCAAACCGAATAAGTTTTATAACATTACTCTTAATATTCACTGTAGAATCATAAATTGGATATAGGTTCAGTATTACTTTTCACACATTTTCCTAGCTGACATAAAATTGTAAATGTTGTTCACTGCAAAATTATGATCTTGTCGCAGGTTAAATATCTCTCAACTAAATACTATTCTATTTAGAATGAAAGTTAAATGGAATTCACGAACAGGTTACTTCTAACTGTCTTTTGAATAAAGAAATTATTGTTTTCATAAATAGTGGTAAAGGATAACCTGTGGATCTTATTACACTATTCATAGGCACTTTCAATACCCAAAAGAAACAAGTGCTTAGCAACCATCCAACTTTTCACAACTGCAATTCACGACTTTTACTGCAGTGGGACATAATTTTGACAAGTTTACAAGAAACTGACTCACCTTTTAAAATTTACCACAGGCAGCATTATGATCATTAACTAAGTAAAACTTTATAAGCACCAGTTTTAAGAATTTTAATTTTTAAAGAAACAGCACATTATCTTTATTACCACAATCTTCTACTTTCAAGCAAATGATTAAATAGGTGACTTTGAAACTTCACAAAACTACATTTACTGCCTGCCACAATTTCACTAAATCCACAGTAAATCTGAATATTCCCTTCTTGCCAAAGATCAACCAACATTATGTAATTAACTATTTGACTTTGAGGCTTTCATTTTTTCCACAAACTAGGACACTCGGTAATCATAGTTCAAATGGAAAGGAACCTGAGAGGTGTTGTGATAGGGAAAAAATCAAGGTAGGTACATGAATTCAGTTATAAGTTACCTTATATTTGTGCACACTAAAACATCCAATGAGCTGATCCTTCACTGTACATTACTATAGTATTCCGTGACAGTGATTGCGCAATGTGGTGGCAATTGGATGTTGGTAGGCGGATTTGCAGGCAGAATGCTGGACTCTGTCCCTTCTTGGTGGCGATGATAGATACAAATTCCAGAATAGTTCCAGCTATTTATTCATACATCCGAGGCATTGGTAGGCGGCAGGAAAACCCTCTCTCGGAAACAGCACAATATACATCTTTTACATGGGTAGTCCACAGTTTGGTAGCTCGTCCCCGACTCACTCTTGGTTCCACATTTTCTACCTAGTCCAACCACAATTTGCGCGCGCTACACAGTTCCGTTCCGGAGGGGAACCACTACACCTTTTTCATACAAACTAATTAAGAATCCTAAGTGAAGGTCAGCAGTTTATATAATAGTAACTAAACATATTAAACGAAACACATCATTTGCACATATAGGTAGTTATAAACAAAATTATTTAAACAAATTCCAAATATATACAGTAAGTTTTGTCTCCCTCCAATGGGGACAAAGAATTTAAATGAGAGATACACTACACTGCATAGAATCAAACCATGACATCAAAGTTTTTACAAAGAAAGGAGTATACAATTTTGTGTTATCGATTCAATCAAACAACATTTACAGAAGCTCAACGACGTAACATTAAATAAAACAAAAGCAAAATAAATCAGTAGAGTATTAGAGATATGGTGTTCCGGCGGAGGAGGATTCGAACCTCCGCCGGGACCACTGTTTTAAGTTTTCGTGTCGTCTGCTATGGCACTGTTGTTGTCAGCGGTATCCTTTTGCTCATTTTTGTGTTAAATATTACATCGGTCTAGTACTGCCTTCTATTCTCGATTCGTGTCTTGCTAAACTTATATGTTAGTGTAACTGTACAAGTGAGGGATTTGTTCAGGATGACAAGATTTCCCTCATCCATCCCCCATTTTAATTAATATTACGTTCGGCTTCCATTTTGTTCTTACGTATGTCTTTAAGTGATGTAAGCAAATCTGATGTTTCTTGAGCTATGAAAGGAATCCTCTTTCGGTTTTTCTGACTTTTGGGCCCAGGTGATTGCTTAGGTAACTGTTCGACTGTTTTCAATTTTAGAGTGCTTGTTGCACTAGGGCTATGAGAAACATTCAACATCTGTGAAGTAACTTTGTGTGTATTTTCATGGTTGTTTCAATATATGTGAAGAAGCGTTTTTTAAGAAAGGTATAGAGACCTAAGTTGTAACATATTTTTGTGTTTGGCGAGATCAAAGATTGTTTAATTTATTGGTCAACGTGACCAAATGTAAATTCCTATCAAATTGGGTCGTCGTTGATGTTAGTAATATCGCTGTTGCCACCAAGTGTAATATGGCGATACTATAGTTATTAATGAATGATAACATGGAGATATGTCGAATAAAATCCCTAGCAAGTTCCACTCCCAACGCTCGCGCTCGTACCGTATGAAACTTCACAAATACTGCATTACCAAAACTAAACTCTCATTTTCAGTACTTTCAACTGTGCACGAAAGGGAAGGCAGCTCGTTTGGCACTTGTGACTCGACCCCTATTCACATTCGATAATGTCGATAAAACAAATATGGATATCACTTTATTCCGCTTCACTATCATCGGAAAATTGTTGCTACTACTATTTCTCTATGATCTTCAAACTGTACTATGCACTTCGCACTTCAATCCTGTTTGAGATGGAGTAGAGGAATTAGAACTTCACCATCCAGTGTGCGTTGTAGTTGTAGTCTGCTTACCTCCCACACTGATCATCAAACGACGGCGAGTTGCAGTTCCTTATTCTTTTGTCTTTCATCTCCAGCTTAAATGAGATGCAGTTACACCAGTTAACTGATTATTTTATCAAATAATTAGAATTTAAACTTAAACACCTCATCCTTCTAACGACAGATGGAAAACAGGCTGTGGAATAAATCACAGAGTCTCTAAATGACCAAACTCATGTAGCTCGAATTGATATACAAGGGACTTCTTCCTCTTCTGCCTATACATTAATGGATGTTGGCGATCAAACGACGCAGCTTTATTTTATGGACCGCAATATGAAGTGATTTATCTGCGCTTCTTGTCCATTGTTTTATGTTATCTGACGAATATATTCTTCTTCGACCTTTTCACAATTGTATTTGACATTCCACAAGAAATATCCTAGGTATGTGATTTTCCTTCTTTTAAAGCTGTCAACATTTCTCGCTATTTGTGTATTCGGCGCCATTCATTGATGTTAGTTATTCTTAGAGCCCATGGTATTTGAAGCATTCTGCGGTAATTCCACATATCAAAGGCCTCGTTTTTCTTCGCTGTTAGCCATCCTTGACAACTGTATAGAAGTACAGACTGTATCTTACAAATCGAACTAGATTTTTGTCTGTACTTGAGGGGATCCTCTTGAGTTCTGTTGAAGTATTAGGAGCGTTGGCTATATGACCTTTTAGATTCATGTCTGACCTCTGATTTTCACAGAATCACGTTCCTAGGTGCTTAAACTTGTCTTCAAAAAAATTCAAATGGCTCTGAGCACTATGGGACTTAACATCTATGGTCATCAGTCCCCTAGAACTTAGAACTACTTAAACCTAACTACCCTAAGGACATCACACAACACCCAGTCATCACGAGGCAAAAACTTGTCTTCCCTTTGTATTAAGGAGTCTCCGAATCGTAGACTTGCGTCTGTAAAATAGTCGAAGTGTAGTGTGACAATCATAAAATACATTTTCTTGGTGTTGATATTCAGACCTAAAGTACTGCTACAACTCCTACTATGTTGACAAGTTGTTCAAGATCATTTAAATTATCAACAATCAATACCGTATCGTTAGAACAGCGAATGTTGTAGATTAAAACTCTATTCCCCTTTATGCGTTTTTCTATACTCCCAACTGTTTCCTGAGAGGTATTCTAAGAAAGGCTACCAAATTTACTAACACAAATTCTTCTTCTTTCGCTACTGCCTTTGTCCTGCATCGAGGGCAGGGCCAGCGGGGTTAAGTGCAGATTTGGAATGGGTAATTTTAAGTGGTGCCTGGATTCCCTTCCTGCTGCACCCCATACCCCCCAGGATGGAATTAGTCTACCCCAGCTGTCTGTGTCTAATGTAAACCTCGAAATACTGGAAACGTTTTTCAAACGTCTGCGAGTCGTGTAACTAAGGTGAGATGTGAGGACAAGCCCAGTATTCACCCAGTGGGATGTGGAAAACCGCCTAAAAACCACATCCACGCTGGCAAGCACACCGGCCCTCGTCGTTAACCCGCCAGGCGGATTCGATACTGGGCCGGTGTTCGCACCCGAGTCCAGGAAGCAGCGCATTAGCGCTCTCGGCTAACCTGGCGGGTTCATGAATACAAATCTCCTTATAAAAAATGCCCTTACATATAGTTCTGCTACTTAATGTTATTTTTACCTCAATGAGAATACTTCTGTTGTCTGGTTAGATTATTACATTGCCTACTGCCTTCAATACATATGTTCTTCCACTGCACTTCATAATGTAATTATTACCCTTTTTAAAGTGCCCGTTCATCAGGGAACTTTGTAAACACTTACTAATTCAATGGCAGTAGGATTTGCAGTGTTTATAAATAATTTTCTCAAATCTGTTAGATGTTACTACGAATTCCTAAACAGAATTATCAGCTCCCACTGAACAGTCGACCGCAACCGGAAAAATGAACGCTGATGCTAACTTAAAATTCATTTATTACACTCAGGTGTTGGCCGATGGTCTTCAGATTGTCTGTGGGGAAACTCTTCTTGCTGCTGACTAGACAATTTCCTGCCTCTTGTGTGCGTTTGTAGTCCAGAGTTGACGCCAGGATTTTGGTCGGGGGTGGGGTCTGAGCTTAAAGAAATTTTGAATCACCGTGCCGTCTCCAAAGTCTCTTGGTATTTTCTTAATGTATTATAATACAAACAGCAATAAAATTTACGACACAGTTAAGAGTGACGGCTAGGTTGCAAAGTATCTCTCTTTCTCTCTCTTTTTTAAGAGATAGATGTAGGTAATGGGGAGGTGACATGCAGTCTCGTATCTTCCCCCCACCCCCACCCCCTCACCCGGCCCCCTCGGTTTGTCTCAGAGCTGTGCTATTCTGTACAGTCAGGCGAACAATACATGTCCTCCTGGACGCTTGTCAGATTGGGTTGTCTGGATCCTGCATGGCAGCCATGGGATCCGAACTACCTAACAAATGTGAATAGAAGCGTAGCAGCGCAACAACCACAGCATCGGTTTAGCCCGATGCTGCAGCTGTAGAATTCCTACACGCGATTGTCGAAATTTGTAGATATAACATGATCTTTTCACCAACAAACAACATTCAAACGTAGTTTCTGAATGAGAAATAAGCTACGTTATATTTCCTTATAGACAGAACACAGATGATAATTCCCCTACTTACTCTGCGTAGATTCGGTGAAATTCTAATTATTTGCCTAACCGACCGTGTGATACACATTTCGGTAGTTTGACGAATGTTACATGCCACCTTCATGGTCTCGTAATTTCTTTATAACTAATTGTGTAAAATAAACATTAGTAGCTCCTTCTGCCTGAGACGACAACTACACACAGACTGAACCCTATCATCCTCAACTATTACTTCATGATGACTGTTCTCAAACATCCAGTGTCCGTCTGTTTTATAAAATCAATCATAGGAGTTTAAAAACAGAATATATATATATATATATATATATATATATATATATATATATATATATATATATATATAGGGTGAGTCACCTAACGTTACCGCTGGATATATTTCGTAAACCACATCAAATACTGACGAATCGATTCCACAGACCGAACGTGAGGAGAGGGGCTAGTGTAATTGGTTAATACAACCCATAAAAAAATGCACGGAAGTATGTTTTTTAAAGCAAACCTACGTGTTTTTAAATGGAATCCCGTTAGTTTTGTTAGCACATCTGAACATATAAACAAATACGTAATCAGTGCCGTTTGTTGCATTGTAAAATGTTAATTACATCCGGAGATATTGTAACCTAAAGTTGACGCTTGAGTACCACTCCTCCGCTGTTCGATCGTGTGTATCGGAGAGCACCGAATTACGTAGGGATCCAAAGGGAACGGTGATGGACCTTAGGTACAGAAGAGACTGGAACAGCACATTACGTCCACATGCTAACACCTTTTTATTGGTCTTTTTCACTGACGCACATGTACATTACCATGAGGGGTGAGGTAAACGTAAATACGTAATTTCCGTTTTCAATTACGGAGTGGAATAGAGTGTGTCCCGACATGTCAGGCCAATAGATGTTCAATGTGGTGGCCATCATTTGCTGCACACAATTGCAATCTCTGGCGTAATGAATGTCGTACACGCTGCAGTACGTCTGGTGTAATGTCGCCGCAGGCTGCCACAATACGTTGTTTCATATCCTCTGGGGTTGTAGGCACATCACGGTACACATTCTCCTTTAACGTACCCCACAGAAAGAAGTCCAGAGGTCTAAGATCAGGAGAACGGGCTGGCCAATTTATGCGTAAACCACGTCCTATGAAACGCCCGTCGAACGTCTACCTCACCCCTCATGGTAATGTACATGTGCGTCAGTGAAAAAGACCAATAAAAAGGTGTTATCATGTGGACGTAATGTGCTGTTCCAGTCTCTTCTGTACCTAAGGTCCATCACCGTTCCCTTTGGATTCCTTCGTAATTCGGTGCTCTCCGATACACACGATCGAACAGCGGAGGAGTGGTACTCAAGCGTCAACTTTAGGTTACAATATCTCCGGATGTAATTAACATTTTACAATGCAACAAACGGCACTGATTAAGTATTTGTTTATATGTTCAGATATGCTAACAAAACTAACGGGGTTTGTGTTAGAAAAAATACTTCCGTGCATTTTTTTATGGTTTGTATTAACCAATTACACTAGCTCCTCTCCTCACGTTCGATCTGTGGAATCGATTCGTCAGTATTTGATGTGGTTTACGAAATATATCCAGCGGTAATGGTAGGTGACTCATCCTGTATATATATTGATGTTACCTGAAGTATCTTAACAAACACCCGCTGAGACGTACAATCTGAGAAACTGACGTCAGTACTAAACCTAACCAATGACCATACACCATTAGGGTACCTAACGGTAGAAGTGGCGGTATCCACACAGGGACAGACATCCCAGATTTTGACCCGCCATTCAGTGCTATACAGAAATGCCAGCAAGTATCCGAAATTAAGAAGGGCATACCGGATATCTGTGACTTAATTCCGTGAACGACAAAGAAAATAGTAAAGTTTTAAAACAGCGATTGATTGTGTGAAAATTTCACGAAGATCTTGCAAGTCGCCAGGCAGATTTTCCTCGTCTCAAATGGCTCGCATTCAGTGGGGTCACAGATTTGCGTTGGGCTGAACAGTGGCAGCTGTTCTGCTTTTGACATAGGTCCGTGTATATCTTCTTTTTGTGGACAAAATGTCCCAGCAGCCGGCAGGAGTGGCCGGGCGGTTCTAGGTGCTTCAGTGTGGAACCACGCGACTGCTACGGTCACAGGTTCGAATCCTGCTTCGGGCATGGGTGTGTGTGATGTCCTTAGGTTAGTTAGGTTTAAGTAGTTCCAAGTTCTAGGGGACTGATGACCTCAGAAGTGAAGTCCCATAGTGCTCAGAGCCATTTTGTCCCAGCATACTATCAGGGTTCTTCTTTATTAGTATGTCCTGGAATGTAGGAGGTCAGATTCACCATGGAGGCGGAACAAATGGGATTCTGACCTCGTCATGTAAGCTGTTAAGGTGGCACAAGGAATCTTGTAGGTCTTCTTCACTCTTCACGATTATTTTCCAAGCGCACGGTTTCAACAGCTGTTTACTCGAATTGTTCCACATACAGGTTAGCGACGGTTGCCGCTAGATAGGATCCCATGGCCAACTTTCCACCACACTACAAGCACCTGTGGAACTGTCGAAAATGTTTCATTGTGTCATCTCGGAAATGTCTTTGTAGTTGTACCGCGGAATCTTCTAGCGGTAAATACGAATAGTGCAGGTATACAAGGAAGAGAAGAAGGCATTTACAACATCTGTGACAAGGAAGACCAGCTCACTTCTCAAAAACTGAGGACTGGACAAGGACAAGGTGAGAATGCTGATTTACAGCATCCCAAAAATACACACAGAGGGAGTGCCACTTTGTCCGATAGTAGCACTAGAAATTCACGAACGTATAGCAGATTTAAACATCTACATCTACATCTACATCTATACTCCGCGAGCCACCTTACGGTGTGTGGCGGAGGGTACTTATTGTACCACTATCTGATCCCCCATTCCCTGTTCCATTCACGAATTGTGCGTGGGAAGAACGACTGCTTGTAAGTCTCCGTATTTGCTCTAATTTCTCGGATCTTTTCGTTGTGATCATTACGCGAGATATATGTGGGCGGTAGTAATATGTTGCCCATCTCTTCCCGGAATGTGCTCTCTCGTAATTTCGATAATAAACCTCTCCGTATTGCGTAACGCCTTTCTTGAAGTGTCCGCCACTGGAGCTTGTTCAGCATCTCCGTAACGCTCTCGCGCTGACTAAATGTCCCCATGACGAATCGCGCTGCTTTTCGCTGGATCATGTCTATCTCTTCTATTAATCCAACCTGGTAAGGGTCCCATACTGATGAGCAATACTCAAGAATCGGACGAACAAGCGTTTTGTAAGCTACTTCTTTCGTCGATGAGTCACATTTTCTTAGAATTCTTCCTATGAATCTCAACCTGGCGCCTGCTTTTCCCACTATTTGTTTTATGTGATCATTCCACTTCAGATCGCTCCGGATAGTAACTCCTAAGTATTTTACGGTCGTTACCGCTTCCAATGATTTACCACCTATGGCATAATCGTACTGGAATGGATTTCTGCCCCTATGTATGCGCATTATATTACATTTATCTACGTTTAGGGAAAGCTGCCAGCTGTCGCACCATGCATTAATCCTCTGCAGGTCCTCCTGGAGTACGTACGAGTCTTCTGATGTTGCTACTTTCTTGTAGACAACCGTGTCATCAGCAAATAGCCTCACGGAGCTACCGATGTTATCAACTAAGTCATTTATGTATATTGTAAACAATAAAGGTCCTATCACGCTTCCCTGCGGTACTCCCGAAATTACCTCTACATCTGCAGATTTTGAACCGTTAAGAATGACATGTTGTGTTCTTTCTTCTAGGAAATCCTGAATCCAATCACAAACCTGGCACATCTACTAAAACCTATCTTGAGTCACTGTTCACAAAAATTAAGAACTCGACAGAGTTTGTAAAGGTGCTGAAGATTTGAATCTGAACAAGGGTGATCACCTATTCAGCTTCGACGTGACACCTCTCACCATAGTCTACAGGAGCAGAGCACAACATCAACGAGATACATATTTGTTTTCGAACAGGCAAAGGTACTACACAGTGCCAACAGATTTTGGGATTCGGACACCAAAGAGGCAGTGGAATTATGAGTATATGAGGAATTTGTCAAATGAGACAGACGTTTCTAGCTGAGCGCTGCGTGAGATGTGACGTTAGCAAAAGTACCTCAGGAACGCTCTGACGTGAAAGTGGCAAGGGCAGCTGGCGGAAGGCACCAGGACTTGAAGCCCGGACCCTCTTGCCTCCTGCAGGGTGTCCCTCCACCATCATGTCATCCAGAGAAACGTGACTCGACCACCAGTTGGACTTTCAGGAGATGAGTCTGGTCTCCAGCGGCTGTAAAGGAACAAGCAGGACGTGAACGTGACACTGCGCTTGAGCATGAGTGGAGAATATCGTCAAAACCATGCTACAACATGGGACCACGCCTCAGCTGATAACCCGAGAAGATTTCATCAACGTATCACAATCAACTGACTTGGGTGGAACTATAGAATAGTATATCTAGGAGCTTTCCATTTAACTTGGGCCCACCAGGATGCAATATTTTCCTAGTTAGAGCCAATATATTTGAAATGTGAAATTTTCAATCAAGTACCCATCAATTAGGACTTCAATTCAATTTGTGGCTCATAGTTGGGAATATGGTACGTGCATGAAATACATCAGCACATTTTGCTGCTGATGTAAGACGAAATCTCACGAACCAATATGGACGAAGAAGTGGATCACCTGAACTCAATTCTCTGAATGTTTCTCTCTGGAATCATCTCAAAGGTGAAGTGTGCACCACTCCCTGTTATACAGTTATACAGTTGAAGGACTGCAGCACTGACCTCTACATTCTTGTCAAACTTATGGACATGATCTGGGGCGTGATCTAAAGAATTCGTAATTCCTTTTCGAGACAAGTGCAACATTGCATCTCGATACGAGAACGACACCTGTAACAAATACAAATGTACAGAAAATCACAACATCTGCCTTGTTAAGGTAAGCCATAAGTGAAACTTGAGACCAGTCAAATGAGGAGTTAATCGAAAAGTTTACATTAAAGTGCAGTTGTACTAACTCCGATAATATTTCATAGTGACGCCACTGATGGCTTGTTACTGTATATTCAGCAATACCTCATAAACGGCTCGTTTACTGGTTTTTTGCTTGTATTACCGTGTACAGTCGCTTGGTCTTCATTAGCTACCAACTGTGATATACCGAGCGAGGTGGCGCAGTGGTTAGCACACTGGACTCGCATTCGGGAGGACGACGGTTCAATCCCGTCTCCGGCCATCCTGATTTAGGTTTTCCGTGATTTCCCTAAATCGTTTCAGGCAAATGCCGGAATGGTTCCCTTGAAAGGGCACGGCCGATTTCCTTCCCCATCCTTCCCTAACCCGAGCTTGCGCTCCGTCTCTAATGACCTCGTTGTCGACGGGACGTTAAACACCACTAACCCCAACTGTGATATAACATTTATATACACAAAATGAGACGGTACGGTATAGGAAGATATAGGTTAGATAACGGCTTTTTGAGTGAGGCTCAAATGTATCCCACACTGATGATGTGAACTCTGCACGCAGCCGTAACATCATCCTAAAGGGCTCAATGAGGAAGCCTAAATCGTCTGAGTAGCGGAACGTGGAGGAAGATCCCTACCAACATCAAACGGCCGGCTAATTACCGGCAGGGGATGAGCACCCCTGGCGACAGGAGCTTCACCCCAAGTTGGCCAGCTCTCCGTCTAATCATCCTGACCCACGTTACTCAGGCTCCAAGAATTTGCAGCGGCGGCCGCACCAAACGTAATGCCAATTGATTTTCCTTCCGGAAACGTTCCACATACTATACCTCCGTTCTAGTTCCACGAGGCACTTCCCCTTTGTTCAGCACAAATTACTTTGTTCTTCGCCCTTCTATTCGCTATTATCAGTCCCCGAAGAATATATGCCACCCTCCATTTACTACTGCCCTGTGCACTTATTTCATCCTCTCAGAGTATACCCAATATCAACAATAAACTTTTTAACATATAAAGATTCGGGGATTCAATTATGACAGGGTGGTACAGCAACCGATTTTGAATTATTTCAGAATAAAAACATCCTTGGCTGAAATGTTATTTAATATCAATAATGTGTTTCACCCTTTTACGGCATCATCAGGTTGTCGAAAAAAAAAACATATTAGAAATAAGTAGAGGAAAGGCCATGGTCCTATCTTGTACGACTACGCAGTAAAATAAACTAGCACTAAAAATCTAGAAGTAATAAAAGTAGTTGGATTTGTAGCCCATCCATCATAAAGCAATATACAATGGAGAGCTGACACAAACGTAACTGTGTATGTAACCCATGCGTCATAAAAACACACCTACCGTCTATGACGTAGTCAGCTAGTGTTGTGGTGCGTACCATGTCCAGCTATGTAGAATATCTGTCTGTATGAATCGTGTTATTATATTAACGTAATGTAAAGGCATGCACACTCTATGAAATGTGTCGTATGAATCCGATAAAGCTTGTTCGTATTCAGCAAATCTTCTGATGTAGGCCTAGTTTAACATTGTTTGCGTAATACGTTACGTGAAACTTTTGAAATATACAGAGAAAACAATCTGCGAGGCTCTCGAATGCATTGATATGCAAGTAGTTAGCTTTAACTCTGAAACTTCTTTTAAACTGAAACAGCATGCACTTACGTAATAGCAGTTCTGTTTGGTGGTAAAATTCTGTTAACTGTTGCGAGCTGACACCCCATAGTTGTTCGGGCTCACATGCGGTTCCTCTTCGTCGATTTGTCTTGGCTGAAACTCGTCTAGGGGTTGAACCGCACGTGTCGCATTACACGCCCTAAATTAGACACTTGTGAACCTTTGGTTAAATTGTCTGGCTGATGGGAAGTTTGCGAAATACACAGTTTATATAACATATAATAATATCGGGAACTAAATTAACGACCAATAAATGATGCAGGCCACAGTGCGGATTTAGTTAGAACAATATTTATCCATAAAGCAAACTAATAGTAATTTAGAATTACTATTACACTAGAGCGCATATCCATTTGGCACAGCTCGCTCATTCGCAATCTCACCGGGAAAGGCAATACTCCACCTAGATATTTACATGAGAAGTTAAGAGCTCACTTCAAGCACGCGGCTGCTCACCGCTGAGTGACTAAGTCCCGCCATACCACACAACGCGAAATTTTCAAAGTAGTTTCACTTCGTAGCTGCCTAAAGACCCACTGTCCGCTTTCGCGTCTCAATCCGAACTGTATCCTTTGGTGTCTCCAGCCGCACTGTCCGTATTCGCGTCTCCATCCGAACTGTCAACTGACTAGCGCAGTTTCCTTTCCTGAAACCGCCCATCTGATTGGCTACAGCTTATTCTATATTACTTTAAATTCTGACACATTTAAATAATCAAAGATTGACCACTTTCACGTTATAAATAAAGTAACAATAATATCCATTACATAATAAACGTTAAATTCTTTTACATAAAACCAATACAATTTCCTTCTCAACTTTGAATGTCACAACCAATACCCTTGCACCAATGTGCATTCTGATAAATAAATAAATAACAAAAGTAACTATTATTCACTAAATTTTACAACAAATATTCTATCTGTTGACTGGAATACTCTCCTTCCAAATTCTAAAGGTGGCAAGGGTAAAATACAGGGAGCAAAAGGCTATTTACAATTTTAACGGAAACCAGATGGCAGTTATAAGAGTCGAGGGGCACGAAAGGGAAGCAGTGGTTGGGAAGGGAGTGAGACAGAGTTGTAGCCTCTCCCCGATGTTATTCAATCTGTATATTGAGCATGCAGTGAAGGAAACAAAAGAAAAATTCGGAGTAGGTATTAAAATCCATGGAGAAGAAATAAAAACTTTAAGGTTCGCCGATGACTTTGTAATTCTGACAGAGACAGCAAAGGACGTGGAAGAACAGCTGAACGGAATGGACAGTGTCTTGAAACGAGGATGTAAGATGAACATCAACAAAAGCAAAACGAGGATAATGGAATGTAGTCGAGTTAACTCGGGTGATGCTGAGGGAATTAGATTACGAAATGAGACAATTATAGTAGTAGATGAGTTTTGCTATTTGGGTAGCAAAATAACTGATGATGGTTGAAGCAGAGGGGATATAAAATGTAGACTGGCTATGGCAAGGAAAGAGTTTCTGAAGAAGAGAAATTTGTTAACATCGAGTATAGATTTAAGTGTCAGGAAGTAGTTTCTGAAAGTATTTCTATGGAGTGTAGCCATGTATGGAAATGAAACATGGACGATAAATAGTTTGGACAAGAAGAGCTTACGAAATGTGGTGCTACAGAAGAATGCTGAAGATTAGATGGGTAGATCACATAACTAATGAGGAGGTATTGAATTGAATTGGGGAGAAGAGAAATTTGTGGCACAACTTGACTAGAAGAAGGGATCGGTTGGTAGGACATGTTCTGAGGCATCAATTGATCACCAATTTAGTACTGGAGGGCAGCGTGAAGGGTAAAAATCGTAGAGGGAGACCAAGAGATGAATACCCCAAGTAGATTCAGAAGGATGTAGGCTGCAGTAGGTACTGGGAGATGAAGAGGCTTGCACAGGATAGGGTAGCATGGAGAGCTGCATCAAACAAGTGTCAGGACTAAAGACCACAACAAAACAACATTATATTACCTAATGATTCAATAAGTTTCAATGTGTTTTGTGTGGAGGAAATGATGACCTGATGATTAACGGAAAATACTGATAATTTAAATTTACTATATCTTTTAAACAAATATAGTTACAGAATTGATATTTGCAACGTTTGTCATTTTAATGATGCACTGATATATAAAATGTTGATCGTTAAGATCGACCAAATCGTTCAGATTTTAGCATTCAGGACTTTGTTACAAAACTATTATAGATATGATCAATATTCAAGTTTTATTGGGATCACCATGAAAATTTACGGAGGATGGCAGATTAAAATTACTGTGGCTTCATTCCCTACATTACTACAGAATTAAATATTTTTTATGAATGTTGCCCTTTATGCCGATCTTAGGTACTCCATACATAACACTTGTACGTCTCCTGGGCTACAAAAGCCTGCTACTGGGTTCCCCTATGACGTAGGTTCTCGTCTGTCTCACTCGCACACTCCAGCGCTTAGGCCTCAAAAGACAATGGACGCCTGTGACTTTCCCCATCACGTGGTGAGTCTGCGCCCTTCGTGGCAGACAGTCCACGACGACAGGGTTCGTTTCACAATTCCTGTAGGCTGACTCTTTCGGCCATATACTTAAATGAGAGCGAAATGCTGCTTAACTCACACTGTACATCTGCTTTATCAGAATTACATCTCATCTACACGCACAAACTACAACCATACGTTACTAAACTGTCTCTGGTGGGCAGAGCTAAACAATCCGGCTAGTACCCTCTCCGGGCTATTTTTTATTAAATACCAAGCACAGTTTAATAATAAAATACCCAGTGGGAGGAGAGAGATTAGCTTGAATTGAACAGAAGAATGGCATGCTTCAGGGAAGCGCACTTTCACCATTACTCCTCATTGTAGTAGTGGATGATTTATACTGAGTACACTAGCACATGTAATTGGTGAAGGAAAGATGGAAGCTATGGTGTTTGCGTATGATCTGACGATATGGGGGAATAAGGAGGAGGAAGTACAAGAGCAGTTGGACGTATTGGGGAAGAACAGAACAAGAATCTTGGATGAAATTTAGTATAAGTAAGAGTGAAATGTTTATCACAACAAGAACGAAGGAGAAAGGAACAACTGGAATAACAGTTGGTGGGGAACGATTAAAGAGAGTGGAGAGTTTCAAGCACCTACGAAGCCTGATAAAGGCAGATGGAAAAAACGACAGAGAAATAAACGAGCGGGGGAGAAAAGCAGAAGCATTTCGGAAGAGTGTCAGAAGCCTGATACTGAGCAAGGATGTACCCCAGAGCAGTAAAAAGGTCATACTATGTCACGATCCTGAAATACGCATCCGAAACCTAGGTTACGAAAGGAAGAGAGAAAATCAAAGTATAACCTAGTAAGATGAAATTCTTGAGGAACAGTACTGGAATGAAGAAAATAAACAGGTTAAGGAATGAAAGCATCAGAGAGTTAATGAAGGTGGAACCATCACAGGAGGAGATAGAGAAATCAAGGCTGAGATGGTATGGGCGTATTAAGCGAATGGAGGAGTATACATGAGATGAAACCGTGTAAGGAAAGAGGTCAAGAGGAAGATCGAGAGACAGATGGCTTAAAGGGGTGGAGGAATGCGTCCAGAAGAAAGGAGAAGACTCGACCAAGGTGAAGACGGAGAGATGGTGGCAAGACAGAAGACGATGTGAGAGGCTTATGTTCCAAACAGACCCGGCCTGCGGCTGGAAACTGTCCAAGATGGCGATGAATAAAATATCCAGCTATCATGGGGTAATTCCCAGCACGAACTACTGTATGAACTATCCTGTAATATTGAAACTTCTCTCGATAAGTATTTGCTTTCCTTAAGTATTGATAAAATACCTTCTTTGCCACAGATTCTACAAGTCTGTGTTGAATATTATTAATCAGTTCAAAATTATAGCTAAATAACGTTATCGGTCTTAAGGTGGCTGACAACAATATAAATCGCATCTACGCCTTTCGAGCGTTATTTAAAATAGTCACAGACGCTCCTTAAAACGTAGGGTCATGGGGTTAGCAAATACTACAATAAGAGAGTATAAAATTAGGTAAAATTTCATCTATTGCTTGAAATTATCAGATTACACTTACAGCAATCATGTCTTACCTCCAGCTCGCTCAAAATACTGCAGGACACAAAGAGGAGGAAAAAATGAGAACAAGAATATCATCACAGTATTTGTTCTAAGAATGACAATGATCATAGATATTAGTTTTCCATATAACAGTTCTTTGTAGGTCGTGACACATTTAAGTAATATTTGTCGTAATATTTTTGTAAAGAAAGTTCGTCATTGTCAGTGTCTGACACTATAACTCGTAACGAAGTTTGTCGTGGTAAATAAAGTTCGCTTCCACGAAAGCTTATCGCACAAGTGTCTGCTCCAGGGGGCAAGCAGTACATTGGAAGCAGTGTGCATAATTACTGTCCGGTATTATGAAAAGTGCTTACATCGGTACTGCTTGTCACTTGTCACTTAATTGTTTGCGCAACAGTTTATTAACTACAGTTATAAACATCGTCACTTATTTAGTTCACCGAAAATCACTTTATCGCTTGTACACCATTGACTTTGCAAAATCGTTGAAGTTCGTCTACTATTTGAGAGAATGAGTTTTTACAGTTCATGTAATGTTGAAAGTCAATGCGGCTTTCTATTTATGCCTCATTTTCATTAAAAAAATCTTTAAAGTTCATGAAGAAACACAAATTTAAGTTGGCACTAACTACTGGCTACATGTCTTCAGTCTGGTATTCCTACGCCCAGGATATTTACTGTGATGGCTCCACCATTTGAGTTACAGGCCCCAGAATACATGGGAAAAACCTGCCCGGAGGCTCCAGACTGGATTTTCGCAAGCTTTACCGTTTCAGCCAAATAAATTTTCAAAGGTTATGCGACTGTTCACAACGTATTTAAAATCAGAAAATCAGTTAATTTTTGCAGATAACATAAAAGAAACAAGCAAATATTCAAATATGCAAAAGACGTTAATGTGTTGGAAGGTCAGGCCAAATAGGAATGTCAACAAAAATATTTACATTGATCACGAGATATGTGTTTATAATTTTTACAGAAATTGAGAAGTTTCTTGCGGTTGAATTTACACTTATATAACACAATTAATGTTTTAATTCTGAAACGTCGTCTTGGTGGCGATGCGGTGTCTGGCACAGGGGGTGGTATACGGCGTACAGAAGTGGTGCATCATGGCACCGTGGGGTGAGAAGCCCCCCACCCCCCCCGCCCACCACCCCCCTCCACGCAGCCGCTGTCGGTGGCGGTGGTGGGGACGCGTCTCTTTGCGATCAGCTGTTGCCGCTCGCGCCGTTCTTGTCTAGACTGGTTGGCCATGCTTCGTTTGTCGCAATAACGGCAACCGTGCAAACATGAAAAAGCAACATATCGGGCATTAAAAATCTTAGCGGCTTAGGTTCTGTTGCTGGAAAGAAGAGTTCATGCTTTTCATTTAGGCTTCATGAAGTGCGTCGTGCAAGCTAAGGAGAATTGTAGTCATGCCACAGTCCAGTTTTCGTACATTTCCGGGTTCCTTGAAAGCACTCACAGTTTAGCACTCACAAATGTAACACACCCCAGTATAGTTCTGCACACTTTCATCTCCACATACGTCGTACGCACCTGTGGGGAATGTCTATGCGCACGGATAATAAATCGGTGCTACAGTTCGTTCCAGTTGGTAACACTACTCGCCATAGAGTAAATCCATAGTTGTGTTTTGTTCCGAGGAAATGTACTGTATCACTCGACGACCACAGTTTCATCATTCCACCCATAAGCAACTTCGTGCTGTCGGACCAGACGTGTGTATATTTTTAATTCTATTTACAATTGAACGGAATGAACTAGCTGAAATGTCATCTAAAATTCTTAGCTAAACTCTAACACCTGTCGAACGAAATGAAGTTAAAATATGCATCGAAATACGATCTTACACTGCTACGAATAAAACCACGGCATCGCAGTAGCCCCAGCAACGGATCACTGTTTAATAGCTGTGCGGGAACAAAACGCCGAAAGAAAGATGCCTTCTTGACGAACGATTTGAGTTGTTTCTTGGTGCTCGGATACACTACATGTCTGACGGCATCAGGTTTACCTGTATCCGGCAAAACGTCTATGATAATTACGATATGTCTCAAAAACGTAAGCTCTTCATGTCCAATTTTTGATTTTCGCAGACTCGCTGTTACTCTCGCGTCTGCAAATCTTCGCAGAACTCTCTGTGTAAGTTTCAACATACAATGTGATTCTGTCAAGAGGATCCGGCCGAATACAGTGTCTAAAACCGCTATAAACACCCCTGCACTTACATTGAGCCCAACGGGTAAGACTCTAAACTGGCAGCATCGTCCTGCAAAGATGAAGGCTGTATATTATCTATATCTTTCTGATAACAGGACCTGCCAGTAGCTTGCACGAAGATCGAAGTCAGACACCTAACGCCATCAACCTTTTGTATTTGTTAGTCTACGCTGTCCGGTCGTGTTCGCACAGGTAAAATAATCTTATTAACGTTACGGGCGTCAAGTACCAGTCAGATGCTTTGGTTCGACTTGGTTACCGAGACCTAGGGGCTGCTAGAGGGTGATAAAGAAGTCTCAAGTATCCCCCATTGCATCATTCTTTGTATCTCCTTAGACAGCCTCCGTCGTACTCCACGACATCAAGTAAGTGGCTCGACAGTTAGTTTCGTGTGTGTTTACTGTCATGTCGTACACGTATCCATATCTTTTACCAGGTTTTGCAGTGAAAACCGCGGTATAACCTTTAAGCAACTGTGCAAGTTGTTGCTGCTGAGTGTCAAGATAGCACGATTCAGTAATCTTATGCTCGATTTCCAGACAAATCATCACCGTCAGACTGTATACGAAGATAATCTTCCCCAGTATACTCTATTGTGATGGGCAAAAGCTGTGGTGCATCATAGGTCACTTTCAGCCTCCAGCAATACTGTCATTGAAAGGCCGTAGTAGTCATCAATTCCAGTTCTGACATTCTGACATCGTTCATCAATGAGCAGCGCGCATGAGAGAGCTCGTTCATAGCATCCCTTTCCCGGAGAATTTCCCAGCCAGTTACGCGAGAAACCACGAGATTCTTTACAATTAGCAACGAGCATATAATGGCATCATTTCCTACGGTGATCTTGGCCTGCACTTGCTGCTGAATCCTCTGCATGCGGTCTCTCATTGCGCCATCAATCTTACAATTTTGAACTGGCAAACTAGACAACCTATGACTGATTGATTTTCATATATAAATCATAATCCATGACCAAGACACTCGCACCTGTATCTATAATAATATTGGTAGGAATATCGTGAATCATGCCGACAAATGCAGCCTGAACTAACTTTTGGTTCTGCTGAGAACATCTATGTGTGTCAGCGCACAGTTCGCCTTGCAATGCTATGCCTTTAGTGTATTGAAGCATGGATACAGTGACAGGTGTAGTAATTTCGCCCCCCTTTTGTGCTCCCACGACCGACTGCGTAGAGCTTACATTGTCCGTGAGGAGTTTGACGTTAGGGATGTTCCCGCTTTCAGTTCGTCAATCACCTCTATTATTGAAACTGCCTGGAAAATTAAAACTGTGTGCCCGACCGAGACTCGAACTCGGGACCTTTGCCTTTCGCGGGCAAGTGCTCTACCATCTCAGCTACCGAAGCACGACTCCCGCCCGGTACTCACAGCTTTACTTCTGCCAGTATCTCGCCTCCTACCTTCCAAACTTTACAGAAGCTCTCCTGCGAACCTTGCAGAACTAGCACTCCTGAAAGAAAGGATATAGCTGTGGCTAAGCCATGTCTCCGTTATATCCTTTCTTTCAGGAGTGCTAGTTCTGAAAGGTTCGCAGGAGAGCTTCTGTAAAGTTTGGAAGGTAGGAGACGAGATACTGGCGGAATTGAAGCTGTGAGTAGCGGGCGTGAGTCGTGCTTCGGTAGCTCAGATGGTAGAGCACTTGCCCGCGAAAGGCAAAGGTCCCGAGTTCGAGTCTCGGTCGGGCACACAGTTTTAATCTGCCAGGAAGTTTCATATCAGCGCACACTCCGCTGCAGAGTGAAAATCTCATTCTGGAGACCTCTATTATTGTTACATTCTAATGTTGTGGCTGGAATGTCTGTGGTGTCTCCGGTTGTTGAGGCAACTACGACTGAACTTGACTCGTCGACGGCATGGAAATCACATTTATACACTTTACACAAAGGTTTCGATCTGTACTGTTGCCACCCTGCCAGTTAACTGGTGCAGAAATGTTGTGTCCTAGCCAGTTGCTCAAGTTTATTACCTTCTGACATTTCATTATTATTCTCACGCATGTTCTTGGGTTGGAATTGGTTGGAAAAATTGTTGCCATGACGTCCCTTCCGGTTAAAATTACTGTTTCTATTACCACGGGACGAGTTCCCATTGGTATTTCCGTTTCCGTGATAATTTGCCTGGTTATTCGTACTATTATCGTGACCGTTACGTTGCCACGTCCCTTGATCATCACTACATCTATTTCCATTCCTTCTTGGGCTGTTACCATTCGATGCTTTATTTTTCGAATAACCGTTTGATGGATTCACATGTGACTCATTCTGTTTTGCATCCTCTTGAGTCAAATCTAGTGAATCGATTGTAGCCATAAATAAGTCAAGATCGGTGTCTGGAATAACTTTTCCCTAATCGATATTGGTAATTTATCTTCCAGAATTCTGAGAACGTCCCTTGCCGACATCGGTTAGTCCCAGTAACGCCTCTTGTTCAAACATGTTTCAAAATACCTACGTAGATTTCCCTGACTTGAATTGTATACTTCCGGATTTGTAAACTTGTTTACAAAGACGCTCTTGGGCCGAGCTCGACCAAAATTTACCTGAAAGTACCTTTTCAAACTCGGTAAAGTTTCGCAAATATCCGCTGTCTACATTGCCCAGAGAACGGCGTCTCCCGTTATGAAAGAAACGACAAAGGGCACCTTTAGGCGTTCACTCCACGAATTGGGTAACACATTTCGAAAACTTTTAATGAAAATGACAGTATGTGTTGTCTTTTTCTGTTCAGAAAAAGTTTCGAACTGGCTGTGTTTCAATAACGTCTCTTCATGTTTTAAATGAGCCAATGTTGGTACCGCGGCAGCCGACTGCTGCAGCACAACAGTATGGTTTTCACAGCACGAGCTATGAGCCACAGCTGGGCTGTTACCAACATTCTCATACTGCATGTTTTCAATTGGCACGTTGCCGTACTGACGGTTGGTACAAGGACTAACATTTTATACCGTATTGCCGCATCCATTTATATTATTCTCTAGCCCCGTCCTCTGCATTTGCAAATCACGCATGTTGCGTGGGAGAGACTCGACATGTTCGTTTTCGTCATTTGATGGATTAATACTTAAACGCTTTAGAGCTGCAACTACCTCTGTTTCTACTTTCTATTCGAAGTTCGCTGTTAAATCGTTTACCTTCTTTACGCTCTTAACATTCTTTTCGAAGCACTCGTGAGCTTCGCTCAAGCCTTCATGTTTCACGTCAAGTGCGCAAGTGCGTTCACTTTCGCAGGTAAGTCAGTGCATTAGCGACCACTTCATCTACCTTTATCTTTTTCATCTCCTCAGAGATCTGCTCAATGATACGTTCATCTTGCGCATCAATTACTTTATTTAATTCCTCAGTAAGAGGTCGGCCTCATTCTTTCTCCTTTCCTTCCCTTTGCTGTTCGCGTAAACGCTCCTTTCCTTCACGTTCTATCTCCCTAATTCGCTCTTTCTATTCACGTTCCTTTTCGCACTAGTTAATTGTTTCCTTTACCGATTCCAATAAAAGTCTATCTTTCTCTTCTCTCTCCTTCCCATTAATTCGATCTTTCTCTCCCCTTATCCGTTCTCTATCTTTCTCTTTCTCATCAGGTTTGGCCAAGAGTAAGGTTATAAAATCATTCCCGACCTCTGGCATTGACATAGCATTTGAAGCTGGTGCTATAACTGAGATACTTTCCGTTGAAGAACCTGATCTGCTATCAGTTTGCTGTATACTTATAACAGAACCTATACTTTCATGTGCCGTATCAAATTCTGAATCCTGCAAGTTACGATCTACATCTGTCTCTCCTGGCTCCAAATTGCGGAACTCAGAATCAACTTCATCACTTTCGTAAAATACTATCTGGCGAATATTACTTGTATCCTCAACATTTCCTGCTTCGTCTCCTTCCACACGTACCGCTTTCTTACCTCGTTGCCCCGCGAGTAGTCGTGCGGTCTAGGACGTCTTGTCAAGGTCCGCGCGGCTCCCTCCGTCGGAGGTTCGAGTGCTCCCTCGATCATGTGTGTGTGTGTGTGTCGTCCTTAGCGTAAGTTATCTTAAGTTAGATTAAGTAGTGTGTAGGATTAGGGACTGGTGACCTCAGCAGTTCGGTCCCATAAGACCTTACCACATCATCATCATCTTGGACAGTTTCCAGCCACTGACTGGGTCTGTCGGGAACACAAGCCTCTCCATCGTGTTCTGTCTTTCCACCATTCCCCCTCTTCCACCTTCACCCAGTTCTCTCCTCTTCTCGTCACACATTCCTTCACTCCCTTCAATCATCTATCTCTTGGTCTTCCTCTGGGCCTCTTCCCCTCCAGTTGCAGATCAAACATCCTCTTTGGAATTCTTCCCTCATCCATTCTCTTCATGTGTCCATACCACTGCAGTCTTGATTTTTCTATCCTGTCCTGTAGTGGTTCCTCCTTTAGTCTTTCCCTCACATACACATTTCGCAATTTGTCTCGTCTTGTTACACTCAACCTGCTCCTCTGGAACTTCATTTCACTAGCCTGTATTCTACTTTTGTCGCTTTTGTGCATTACCCATGTCTCACTTCCGTATGCCAATATGGGGACAAAGTAGGTTCGGTATATAATTCCCTTGGATTTCTGTGGCACCTCCTTGCTCCAAATAAGCCCCCTAATGCATTTGTAGAACTGCCCTGCTTTTCTGCGCCTTTCATTTATTTCCATTGCGTTTCCTCCCTTACTTTCAATCATGCCTCCCAGGTACTTGAAGTTCTCTGCCACTTGTAGTTTTTCCCCTCCACAAGTTATATCCACATTTGGCCTATTCTTCTTCCTTGTTGTGACAATTATTTCACTTTTCTTTGCAGAGAAATGCATTCCATATTGTGCTGCCGTTGCCTCCCATACATCTAACTGCTCTTGCACCTCCTTCTCGCAATTTCCCCATAACATCAGGTCATCGGCAAAAAGCACTGCTTTCATTTTATGATCTCCAATTGCATCTGATACTTGCTGTAGGATTTCATCCATAACAATAATAAACAATAAAGGCGAAAGTGCACTTCCCTGTCGCAGCCCATTTTCCAGCTTGAACCATGCAGTACGTTCCCTCCCCACTTTCACACAACTCTCACTTCCCTCATACATTTTTCTGACTTTTCGTGTTATCTCTTCATCTATCCCTTTTGCGTTGAGCACATCCCAGAGCTTGTCCCTACAGATACTGTCATACGCCTTCTCAATATCTAAAAAGGCCATGATTAAGTCCTTCCCGTACTCATAGTGCCTTTCCTGCAGTTGCCTTACCGCAGATATGAGGTCCGTTGTTGATCTTCCCGGTCTGAAACCATACTGCTCCTCTTGCAGTCTACTTTCAATACTGGTTCTTATTCTCTTCTCCAGGATCTTTTCATAGATTTTTCCACAGTGGCATAGCAGGGTGATTCCTCTGTAGTTCTCACATCTCCTTTTATCCCCTTTCTTGAAGATCGGGACTATAATTCCTTTCTTCCAATCCTCAGTAATTCTGTTCCGTTGAAGAACCTGATCTGCTATCAGTTTGCTGTATACTTATAACAGAACCTATACTTTCATGTGCCGTATCAAATTCTGTTGTTGCAATTTAATTTCTTAAAGAGAATCGCGATAATTCGTGCCGTAGACAGCATGTGAGGGAATTAAGTTACTTGAAGTTCAATAATCAAGTGGTCAGTGACTTCCCCCAGTATCTAATTGTTGGCTCATGTCACGTTTCCTGTATATTTTGCTCACCAAATCAGTGTGTCAGCCCAGCAGCTGAGATATTATTCGCGTGGCTTAACACAGCTGGAAGAGACTGGTTCGCTTTTATACATGATGGGAAGTCCACCAGCTTATTTCTATAAAAAGTAAAGCCTCCGGGAGACTGTCGTCAAGTTCTCATTGGTAGATCATCATTTGAAGGCCCGGCATCCGACAACGGTGTGCTTGCATGAAAGTGCGAGTGTGTGGCGTGTGTGTGTGTGGCGTGTATGTGTGTGTGTGTGTGTGTGTGTGTGTGTGTGACAGAGAGAGACAGAGAGAAAGTGAAAACGGTGCGAGCGGGGGAGCGACATTTTAAAAAAATTAGAAAACTTTAGTATCTATTACTGACATGACTTGAATGGTTTCTCGTCTCGTGCTTGCTTGCAAGAGGTAGTCATAAGCGTTTAATTATCTCATGAAATAAAAACAAAGTCAAGTAATACCATTTCTGAAATTGTGACACGACTCCAGTGGAGTGAAAAAATGACGCAGTCGACTGATAATATAGAGTATGATGCGTTAATTCGCCTTGTGCATTTGAAGCTGACTAAAGCTGCAACAGTTCTTCCTGAGCTGATGTAACTGTACATATTTACGTATATACCACACTCCGCGAGCCACCTAATGGTATGTACCGGAGGATACTCCGGGTACCACTAACTAATCCCTCATACCCTGTTCCACTCGCGAAGGACGCGTGGGAAGAAGATTGTCGGTAACCCTCTGTACTGACTCTAATTTCTCGATTTTTCTTCTCGTGGTCATGACGCCATGTGTGTGGTTCAAAATGGTTCAAATGGCTCTGAGCACTATGGGACTTAACATCTATGGTCATCAGTCCCCTAGAACTTAGAACTACTTAAACCTAACTAACCTAAGGACAGCACACACCACCCAGTCATCACGAAGCAGAGAAAATCCCTGACCCCGCCGGGAATCGAACCCGAGAACCCGGGCGCGGGAAGCGAGAAAGCTACCGCACAACCACGAGCTGCGGACGCCATGTGTGTGTGTGTGTGTGTGTGGGAGTAAGTATGTTGTTCTACTTTTCCCGGAAAGTGCTACCTCGAAATTACAATAATGAAGTCTACGTGGTGAACAACGTGTAAGTGTGTTGGTGTACACCCTTTCAGTGTGGTCTAATATATACGAATGACGAATAACGAACTAGCGGACAATGTCTCTGCAAATAACTGGATATCTGAAGAGAAGTGGAGGTTATGGTGCTTTGAAACCAGTGCATAACAATCGGGGTCACAGAGGAAAATGGTGATGTCCTGCCGCCGTTCATGGCATAGCAGGGAAGAGGGTTCTGTTGTTGTTGTTGTTGTTGTTGTCTTCAGTCCTGAGACTGGTTTGATGCAGCTCTCCATGTCAGTCTATCCTGTGCAAGCTTCTTCGTCTCACAGTACCTACTGCAACCTACATCCTTCTAAATCTGCTTAGTGTATTCATCTCGTGGTCTCCCTCTACGATTTTTATCCTCCACGCTGCCCTCCAATGCTAAATTGGTGATCCCTTGATGCCTCAGAACACATCCTACCAACCGATCCCTTCTTCTGGTCAAGTTGTGCCACAAACTTCTCTTCTCCCCAATTCTATTCAATACTTCCTCATTAGTTATGTGATCTACCCATCTAATCTTCAGCATTCTTCTGTAGCACCACATTTCGAAAGCTTCTATTCTCTTCTTGTCCAAACTATTTATTGTCCATGTTTCACTTCCATACATGGCTACACTCCATACAAATACTTTCAGAAATGACTTCCTGACACTTAAATCTATACTCGCTTTAACAAATTTCTCTTCTTCAGAAATGGTTTCCTTGCCATTGCCAGTCTACATTTTATATCCTCTCTACTTCGACCATCATCAGTTATTTTGCTCCCCAAATAGCAAAACTCCTTTACCACTTTAAGTGTCTCATTTCCTAATCTAATTCCCTCAGCATCACCCGACTTAATTCGACTACATTCCATTATCATCGTTTTGCTTTTGTTGATGTTCATCTTGTATCCTCCTTTCAAGACGCTATCCATTCCATTCAACTGCTCTTCCAAGTCCTTTGCTGTCTCTGACAGAATTACAATGTTTTTATTTCTTCTCCATGGATTTTAATACCTACTCCGAATTTTTCTTTTGTTTCCTTTACTGCTTGCTCAATATACAGATTGAATAACATTGGGGACAGGCTACAACCCTGTCTCACCCCCTTCCCAACAACTGCTTCCCTTTCATGTCCCTCGACTCTTATAACTGCCATCTGGTTTCTGTACAAATTGTAAATAGCCTTTCGCTCCCTGTATTTTACACCTGCCACCTATAGAATTTGAAAGAGAGTATTCCGGTCAACATTGTCAAAAGCTTTCTCTAAGTCTACAAATGCTAGAAACGTAGGTTTGCCTTTCCTTAATCTTTCTTCTAAGATAAGTCGTAAAGTCAGTATTGCCCCACGTGTTCCAGTATTTCTACGGAATCCAAACTGATCTTCCCCGAGGTCGACTTCTACTAGTTTTTCCATTCGCCTGTAAAGAATTCGTGTTAGTATTTTGCAGCTGTGGCTTATTAAACTGATAGTTCGGTAATTTTCACATCTGTCAACACCTGCTTTCTTTGGGACTGGAATTATTATATTCTTCTTGAAGTCTGAGGGTATTTCGCCTGTTTCATACATTTTGCTCACCAGATGGTAGAGTTTTGTCAGGACTGGCTCTCCCAAGGCCGTCAGTAGTTCCTATGGAATGTTGTCTACTCCGGGGGCCTTGTTTCGACTCAGGTCTTTCAGTGCTCTGTCAAATTCTTCACGTAGTATCGTATCTCCCATTTCATCTTCATCTACATCCTCTTCCATTTCCATAATATTGTCCTCAAGTACATCGCCCTTGTATAGACCCTCTATATACTCCTTCCACCTTTCTGCTTTCCCTTCTTTGCTTAGAACTGGGTTTCCATCTGAGCTCTTGATGTTCATACAAGTGGTCATCTTATCTCCAAAGGTCTCTTTAATTTTCCTGTAGGCAGTATCTATCATACCCCTAGTGAGATAAGCCTCTACATCCTTACATTTGTCCTCTAGCCATCCCTGCTTAGCCATTTTGCACTTCCTGTCGATGTCATTCTTGAGACGTTTGTATTCCTTTTTGCCTGCTTCATTTACTGCATTTTTATATTTTCTCCTTTCATCAATTAAATTCAATATTTCTTCTGTTACCCAAGGATTTCTACTAGCCCTCGTCTTTTTACCTACTTGATCCTCTGCTGCCTTCACTACTTCATCCCTCAAAGCTACCCATTCTTCTTCTACTGTATTTCTTTCCCCCATTCCTGTCAATTGTTCCCTTATGCTCTCCCTGAAACTCTGTACAACCTCTGGTTCTTTCAGTTTATCCAGGTCCCATCTCCTTAAGTTCCCATCTTTTTGCAGTTTCTTCAGTTTTAATCTACAGCTCATAACCAATAGATTGTGGTCGGAGTCCATATCTGCCCCTGGAAATGTCTTACAATTTAAAACCTGGTTCCTAAATCTCTGTCTTACCATTGTATAATCTATCTGATACCTTTTAGTATCTCCAGGGTTCTTCCATGTATACAACCTTCTTTCATGATTCTTAAACCAAGTGTTAGCTATGATTAAGTTGTGCTCTGTGCAGAATTCTACCAGGCGGCTTCCTCTTTCATTTCTTAGCCCCAATCCATATTCACCTACTAAGTTTTCTTCTCTCCCTTTTCCTACTATCGAATTCCATCTGCGGAGCTAGTTGACATATAAACTTGTACTACTGTAGTAGGTGTGGGCTTCGTATCTATCTTGGCCACAATAATGCGTTCACTATGCTGTTTGTAGTAGCTTACCCGCATTCCTATTTTCCTATTCAATATTAAACCTACTCCTGCATTACCCCTAATTGATTTTGTGTTTATAACCCTGTAGTCACCTGACCAGAAGTCTTGTTCCTCCTGCCACCGAACTTCACTAATTCCCACTATATCTAACTTTAACCTATCCATTTCCCTTTTTAAATTTTCTAACCTACCTGCCCGATTAAGTGATCTGACATTCCACGCTCCGATCCGTAGGACGCCAGTTTTCTTTCTCCTGATAACGACATCCTCTTGAGTAGTCCCCGCCCGGAGATCCGAATGGGGGACTATTTTACCTCCGAAATATTTTACCCATGGAGGACGCCATCATCATTTAATCATACAGTAAAGCTGCATGCCCTCGGGAAAAATTACGGCCGTAGTTTTCCCTTGCTTTCAGCCGTTCGCAGTACCAGCTCAGCAAGACCGTTTTGGTTATTGTTACAAGGCCAGATCAGTCAATCATCCAGACTGTTGCCCTTGTAACTACTGAAAAGGCTGCTGCCCCTCTTCAGGAACCACACGTTTGTCTGGCCGCTCAACAGACACCCCTCCGTTATGGTTGCACCTACAGTACGGCTATCTGTATCGCTGAGGCACGCAAGCCTCCCCACCAACGGCAAGGTCCATGGTTCATGGGGGGGAAGAGGGTTCTATATAGAGGAATTCGATGATGTGTGTAATGGTGAACACCCTCTACACACACGATCACAGGTGTATCATAGCAGATGGTGTAATGTAACACTGAAACAAACTGCAAGTAAAATAAGAGACATATACATGCTGAATGCATCACTCCTGCTACATAAAGGTATACTAACAGCAGTCGTCGCACGGCCTGTTGAAAAACGAAAGTATGGAGAGAATGAAAATTCGTCATCGATCAGTTTTTAACATCTTGTACGTCGTTTTGAACACGAGAAAGGTCATCGTCCACAGGGTCCCGCAACTTCCCTCACCTCAGTTCATCCCGCACAGAACACAGTCACATATGCTGCCTCTTTGGGCCATCAAATTTTTGCTCACGCCGTGTATTCACTTGATCAACACCTAGTTAGTCGTTACTTTTTCTCCGAGCGAAGTGGTGCAATGGTTAGCTCACGGGATTCACATTGTGGAGGAAGGTGGTTCAAATCCGAGTCCAATCAATCTTATTTACATTTCCTATGATTTCCCTCAATTGCTCCAGAAAAATTCCGGCATGGTTATTTTGACACGGGTGGCTGATTTCCTTTCCCATCCTTAACAAAACTGTTCTGGACGGCGAAAATGCAGACTTGTCATTTAGACAACATTGTCACCCATTGTTCACCCATTTTTAAGAAAAATCTGTGCCGCTGGAGGTTGAATGTGTAATGAAGGACGAACACCACCATTAAGTTAGATTTTCTAAGTGGTGGTTATGAGGATCACTATAAGTACTGTTACCCTAAATATTCAAAGCTTGGCAACCATGAATCCGAAAAGTTACTGTCATCACTTCTTAAGGGGACATGGAATAGTATTTTCGATGAAAGTAGTAAATTTTTTTGTCCTATAATGATGTATTGGACGTTGTTGTACCCAATCCTAACCATATTAATTTAACAGTTTTCCGAAGTGGTGCGTTCATTTTTCTCCCTGGCCGACTGGAGATCCGTCAGTCTTTCTTCGTCAGTTTAAGGCTGCTAGTTTCCAGTGATAAATTTTTATTATGTGACGTAATCGCAGCTTCGCTGTCTGCCAGCTTGGAAAAGACGCGTCCTTGTTTTCTGCTTATATCTCTGACTTCAGTGTTTATTTACGTGGGGTGAATACACGAAGAAAATACTCTCGTATGATTTGTATTTTTATGTAATGATGGCAAGGGCTAGTTGAAAAGTGTTCAAAGAAAAAAACGAGTTAATTGGCTGAAGAAAGTGAAACATCGTTTCAATGACTTCAACAGTGGAAGAACCAAGATGTGCCATCGCAGCCGATCCTCAGAACCACAGCGAATGTTGTGCACCTTCTCCTGCTACTAGCGCGTCCAGCAGGAAGTACGTATAAAATGCTTCAAAAGGTCAAGGAAGGTTTTGAGGTTATCGACATCAGTGAATTTTCTGAAGTTCCTGAACAGAATCCGTATTCCAAAAAGTGTTATAAAGGAAACGCTTCTCTACATATTCAACGCCATATCAGTCTGGCTGCCAAGTTTGCACTAATGTGCACTGAATGTAATGAGAGTTGCAAGTTTTCGAGTTCCCATTCAGTGAAAATCGATACCTCTAAAGCTTATAATGTGAATATTAGATTAGTGTGTGGGCTGCGAGTTAACGGTGAAGGAAGAGCAGCATAAGCTATGCTGTGTGTTGTAATGAATCTTCCTCCCACAACCTTCAAAATTTTTCGTGTACAACTATGGATTAGGCTCTGCAGTTGAGGATTCAGCCCACAAAACTATTCGTGAAGTTGTAGAAGAAGCAGTCAAAGAAAGTGAAGATTCCCGTGTCCCCACTGCAGCTTTAGCTGGTACGTGGCGGAAATGGGATCATACCGTCAACAATGGCATTGTAACAGCTAAGAGTGCTGGCACTGGAAAGGCGATTGACGTGGGTATTGTGTAAAAATAATGTCGCTGTGCTAATAAACTTAATAGCGAACATGGTGATAAGCTTACATCAAATTATTCAAGCAACAGTGGTGGAATGGACGTTGCTGGAGTAAAAGCAATACTTGATCACTCTTCTCAGTGCCATAATATATGTTATTTACATTATTTGGGGGATGCTGATTCAGAAGCCTTCAGACATGTTATGCAAAGCACACCATATGGAAACAATGTTGAGAGACAGAGCTCAAGTGTGTGGGGCACGTTGAGAAAAGAATGGGAACCAGACTTAGACATCTAAAGACGTCAATGAAGGAAAAAATGCTAATTGATGGGAAAAAAATTCGATGGTTAAAATAGGCTGACTCATACTGCAATATGCTACCTGCAGAACTGTTATGATCTAGCAATCAGACAAAACATAAATTAGGTGCAAGCTATGAGCAAAGCTGTATGGGCACTGTTTTCCCACATTGCATGCTAGTGACAGGTTGTGTCCTCATGATCAGAACAGCTGATGTAAATATTATAGGGTAAAAGCAACAAGAGAGAATTACAGACATCACCACAGTTTACCAACTGCTGTAATGGAGGAAACTGAATCAGTCTTCAGGGATCTGTCAGACGTAAACATCCTGAAGAAATTTCTTCACGGAACAACACGGAACACAAATGAAAGTGTGAACAATGCAATACGGCATCGTCTCCCAAAAACAGTGTTTGTGGTTATTAATGCGCTTCATATTGATATACCTGAAGCTGTGGCATCATTTAACAAGTGTTGCATCACAAAATGCTATGTTCCTGAGATACTAGAAAATCCTGTTAGCTGCCAGATACTGAGTGCCCTGTTGGCCTTAGATCAGGCTAGGATACGAGAAACAGAGAACTCTCTCAAATGTTTAGTAAAGAACGCACGGAAGATGAAAAGAGACACTGTGAAAAGACTTAAAAAATGGTTCAAATGGCTTGAAGCACTATGGGACTTAACATCTGAGGTCATCAGTCCCGTAGACTTAGAACTACTTAAACCTGACTAACCTAAGGACATCACACACATCCATGCCCGAGGCAGGATTCGAACCTGCGACCGTAGCAGCAGCGTGGTTCCGGACTGAAGCGCCTAGAACCGCCCGGCTACAGCGACCGGCGAAAAGACTTTAGGATGCATTGGAAGATGAAGATGAAGACTGTAGCTATGTACCAGGGCTGTTTTAACTTCGAAGCCAATTTCGCGAAAGTTTCATTTTTCCACCTTTAATGTACTTTTTCTTAGCTTTTACTGAAAATAGAACTATCACATTTTCTGTGAGTGATGGCACAGCTAATGTGTGTGTACTGAAACAGTATTATGTCCATTACTTGCAAAATAAAAAAAAAATTACAGGCAATAATTTCAAGAATGTTTTTGAGAAGTGTAGCTCATATAGAAAAAAATTATATTGGTGTCTTCGAACAAGATTTTATAATATCATTGTTTCAACATTGACAGGATACATATGAGCAAAAACTTGTAAAAAAGTTAACTCTCTATCGAATACAAATTCTGAGAAAGGGTATTTTATATCACATACAATTTAACACCGCGAAGCTTAAAATTAAATGAAGTGTCCTTGCGTGTTTGGTAAAAATTTCCTAATATTCTGCAAACATATTTTATTTGCTCACTTTCGGCTTTCGGTTTCTTAGGTCATCGGCGGGTGACAGCTGAATGTCGCAAACCCAGATACAATGAAGTGTGTCTTACACAGAGCCGGCCGCGGTGGTCTGGCGGTTCTAGGCGCTCAGTCCGGAACCGCGCGACTTCTACGGTCGCAGGTTCGAATCCTGCCTCGGGCATGGATGTGTGTGATGTCCTTAGGCTAGTTAGGTTTAAGTAGTTCTAAGTTCTAGGGGACTGATGACCACAGATGTTAAGTCCCGTAGTGCTCAGAGCCATTTTGTCTTACACAGATATTATTTAGACAGAAGATACGAAAGATACAAACATTATAATGTGTATTACCTATACAAAGGAAATATTACAATTTTTATCACGTAGGAACAGTTACATTAACATAAAGAGGAAGCAATTTTTTTAAGTGGAGATACATTGAAAAACCGTTGAAAAAATAAATATTACTTAATTTAACAGAGACAAAAAATGAAATTGAATTTCTTCAATTAATATTAAGCTGGCATTCTGTGTCACATGTTTGTTCATATCCATTATTTGTGATAGGGTCGTCTTAATTTCAATAAAAGACCTTGAAAAAGTTTCCGTTTGCAGGTCATACAGTCCAGAATCGGTACGCCAATCAGGCAACAGAAAGAATCACCATGGGCATTGAGACAATCACCCCACCGACTGCCTGCTCCACATCCCCGTCCGACAAAACTTATCCCCTTTTTTCAAAAAATGGAGACGCGATAAGCAAGCGAGAGATCAGCTTTAAAGGGCTGGTGTATCGAATATCTCCCGCTTGACTTTACATAAAGTATATTCAACGTTACGTTTGCGATAACGGGACGTTCGTTATCACGAAGCAGTAGCACCTCATGGAGCACCATTCCACAACGGATGATTTCGACAGACATCTGCCCCATACACATTTTTCATTTTCTAATGGTTGACTAACGGAGTGTGTCCTTCGGCATCCAAGAAAAGAATAACCGGACGTTGACCCTATACGGGGCACATTTGGTAATAACATCATAGTTCACGTGCATTTACTGCACGCTCGTTGCAAAGACACGAACGCTACACTGATCCCTTACCTACATATCGGTGCTTACATACCCACATCGGAGTCATTCTACGTTGCATATACGCTGCAGCAACGCCCTCAAGCTCAAACTTTTGATTGCCCCTTATAATTACAAATAATTTATTGAAATTGTAAACTGAAAGTTTTCGTCATCCGTTTTTGAATGTATTTCAAAATAAAAAAATTTATTCCTGTTTTTGTCCAATTTAACTATTTCTGTCCGACGAAGAAGTGTAATAGTTTAACTCACTATCTGACAGCCATTAGAATTCCCTAGTATCTCAGGAACATGGCATTTTGTGATGCTACCTTTGTTAAAAGATGCCACAGCTTCATGCATATATAAAAAAGCGCATTGACAAGCACAAACACTGTTTTGGGAGACGATGCAGTACTGCATTGTGCACACTTTAATTTGTGTTCTGTGTTCTCCCGTGAAGAGATTTCTTCAGAAGATTTACATCAGACAGATCCCTCAAGACTGATTCAGTTTCCTCCATTACAACAGCTGGTAAACTGTGGTGATGTCTGTAATTCCCTCTTGTTGCCCTTACCTGTTCTGGACATGAGGACATAACTTGTGACTAGGAGTTTCATTTGTAGAGGCAATGTGGAAAAACAGTGCCCTTACAGCTTTGTTCATAGCTTGCACATAAATTATATTTTGTCTGAATGCTATAACATAACAGTTCTGAATGTATTCTATTGCAGTATGGGCAGCCTATTTTTACCATCCAATTTTTTTCCCATCACTTAGCATTTTTCCTTCATTGTTGTCTTTAGACGTCTAAGTCTGGTTCCCGTTCTTTCCCGAACGTGCCACATCTCAACATTGTTTCCATATGGTTTGGTTTCCATAACATGTTTGAAGACTTCTGAATCACCATCCCCAAAATAATGTATATAACATACATTATACCACTGAGAAGAGTAATCAAGTATTGCTTTTACTTCAGCAACCTCCATTCCACAACTATTGCCTGAGTAATTTGCTGTAAACTTATATACTTTATTAAATTTAGACCACATTGTCCATGGAGAGCAGTGACCTGATGCTATGTTGCAGTTAAAATGAACAGTCGAGATTGCAATAATATTTGTTTATTTACCGGTTTCGGCCTAAGCTATCTTTAGTATTTTTGGCCCCCTATGGTTGGTGCTGGCGGCTCCTCGGATTTCTCGCGATACCACGGCCGTACACTGTGTACGATCGTGAGTAAAATGGTTTTGACATAAGCCAAAACTGGTAAATAGGCAAATATTATTACGATCTCGACTGTTCATTTTAACCTAAACACTGTATGTTTCATAATTTTGGTATCGTTTGTATATTCTGGGTAAATAATATCAGAGTAAGTCGCACATCAGTTTGTCTGTATTTGAGACGTTCAGTTGTCACCTGAAGATAGCCTAAGAAGCCGTACCTGGTTCATCACCAAAGAAACGTAATTCAGCAGAACATTATGAAGTGTTATCTGTTTAATATTATTGTCATCAAATACTTCCCAGATTCTAAGACTTGACAGATTGCCTTTCGGTAAGAGTTGTTTCCTTTATCCAATACTGGTGTTTTGCTGTAATATACACCTGCTTGTCATAGTCCTCTTGACTGACCCACGGTGGCACTTACTTCACATTTTGTTCTGATGGTGAGTGTCGTTCACATCCTTTCGTAAATCCTTATATGAACCTCTCCATTCCACCTGCTTACAGCTTCTCACAACTACTAAACACTTCGTAAACTCGAAAGTGTGGAAACAAACAAATGGAATTTCTGATCTTCAGGAGCCTCATTGATTGACAGTCTAACTTCCCGCTCTTCTTATTCCCTACATTATAGCACTTGTGTTTGAACAATAATGAATTTGCCTTGGTTTCATCTTACTTTAGCCGGAGAAATTCAACTGACCCGAAAAACAGGAAAGGAGCCTTTTCGTTTCGTAGCAATAGACAACATAGCAACATGTTCTGTACGTCATCTCTCTGTGCAGCTGCCTTTCCTGCTTTTGTCCTCTGTGTGTGTGTGTGTGTGTGTGTGTGTGTGTGTGTGCGCGCGCGCGCGTAAGTGAATGTGTATGTGACTGAAAATTTATGCTGGACGGGGAAGTTTTACGCGGCCCGTGCGAGTAGCTTCAGTCACGTGGTGACCTTTGCCCGGCCGCAGGTGGAGTGTGGCGGGTAGCGGCTGGCGCGGCGGCAGGGGCAGTGCGTGGGCAGACAGAAGCCGCGCCGCCCCGCACCCAGCCACGGCTATCGGAAATGTCGCCGATAAATCACGGCAGCACCAGCACTGCCGGCTAAATGTCAGACCCTGCTCCGCCACAGAGTGGGGGAACACATCAGCGGCACCTGCCTTCTGCATTGCTGCTGCACGGGGTCCCCGTGGCCGATGATCAAATAATCAGTGCTCATATCTCGAATATTTGAATCAGTCAACCAGCGAAAAATATGTTTTCTATTTTCATGATTGGTTTCTAAATCGGGATCGCACACTCACTGATGTTCATTTGTTTGTTTTGTACTTGTGACGAGAAATGAAGGAGGAAGTAGTATGTCTCATCTCAGTGATAAATACGAGACAGTATATCCGAGAATATATAGGTATAGAAACATAACAAGTTTCTTTTCTTGCCCGGATCGCTAGCACAAAACTCATTACCGTCTTCGACAAATGATAGCCGCTGACAGACACGGTACAAATACTCACAGTAGTTCCTATACAAAATCACCTCGATGTACAGACCGTTGTCAACCTGAATTGCAACTCGAGCTTAAGACTAATGTGGTATTAAACTAGTATTCTGCCTTCCGCTGAAAATTAAGGACTTCGTGTATCGAATGAAAACAGACTGCATCTGAGAGTTTCGGGTCTACAGTGTGTTACGTGAATGTGGCGGTCATTACATTGGACAGACTGTGCACAGTAACGGAACGCTGCACTGGACGTTAACAACAAATCATGTATACCAATTTTGGAAATGAATGAGTGGTATCTGTTTTTTCGAATATTCACAGCTGTGAAACATGTAATTTACCTGAAGGGAACGGAAAGAGAAGGGATAAGTGATATCAGCTGCATCGGGTCTTCGTGCGACATTAGTAGCAATGAGTGAAAATGTGTGCCGGAACAGAATTCGAACCCGGGATGTCCTGCTTACTAGGCAGGTGCGTTAAGCATTGTGTCACCCGGGACACAGGGTTTATCTCAACTGCGCGGACTGCCACCTATCCGAAGCCTCCGTCCATTTCATCCATACTCACTATTATGAAATTCCCGCAGGAGGTCGGACATACTGGTGCATCAGCACTAAGGAATATGGATTCACCACCAATCCAGGCGAGTCCGTTCTATGAATAACTGACTCGCCTAAACGGAAAATGGGTCCACCTTCTTCAGAGCTGAGGGAGAGAGGAAACTGTCAGTTTCATCAAAAGCCGGCCGCGGTGGCCGAGTGGTTCTAGGCGCTTCAGTCCAGAACAGCCATACTGCTACGGTCGTAGTTTCGAATCCTGCCTTGGGCATGGATGTGTGTGATATCCTTAGGTTAGTTCGGTTTAAGTAGTTCTAAGTTCTAGGGGACTGATGACCTCAGCAGTTAAGTCCCATAGAGCTCAGAGCCATTTGAACCATCAAAAGCTCAAGATGTCTCGAATTTGTAAGCTTCACAGTCTACCAGCATTTGTCACATAATGCCTGATGTAAGATTATATCCGACATCATTTTCGATGAAAAATAGTAACTTGTTAGAAAACTCTCTTTGCTAAAAGTCAGCATCTATGTTTTATTTTATTTAACACCTTTCTTTATGTTAAAATAGCTACGGTCGTCATTAATTTCTATTAGCTGCCGATGGAAATACGCATGATGATACATTGTCTTCCCTAAAACACTAGTCTCACTAAATTTTATTTTACGGTATTAGCATTGTGAATCATTTTTTAAGAACTTTATTTGCCCTTCTTCAAATATGTACATGCATTCCTAATTAAAGTGAACATTCTAGTGTTGCAACTACTGCTCGAAACATTAAAAAAGTTGCCTTATGAACTATTCTTAAAAAATGAGTGATGAATACACGTTAATTTCTTATGCATTGACATTTCAAAAAAACGTGCCCTTTAAATACGAAAACAGTTGGAAGTTTTTAACAGAAAACTGTATGTATTCGAGAGAGTTGGAGAGCAATTGAAAACAGAATGTTTATGATTGTTATGGTCTACAACGCAGCTTTTCTCTAAAGTAATGCAAAACCTCGACAGCGATGCAGAAAACAAGATTAACTGGCATATTTGCCTTAGAGTTTATAACGTTTTCTTTCTGTTTTGACGAACAGCGTAAGTGTCTTTGTTAAGCATCATATAACTGCAGTGAGATTCCTAGAACAAGAAAACGGCTTTAACGAAAGTGCACAGATATACTAAAAAACCTGTGGTCTCAGTACTTCAGTAAGCCGATGGCCAATGAGTATTTGCCATAAAATGAAATACCCAATATTTTGCGTACAAATTTTTGCAGATTCCTACCTCCTGGTTTATTGTTCCCTTTTTACTAATGTAGCGCAATGTATAACGCAGCGAGAGATAATTATTTCAACACTGTTCAATCCATCACTGATTCTGCATGTAAATAGATATTCGCGGTCTGAATTAAATTTTTGCTCAATACTGAACAACATGTTCAAAATTAGAAGTCCGCACCTCGTGGTCGTGCGGTAGCGTTCTCGCTTCCCGCGCCAGGGTTCCCAGGTTCGATTCCCGGCGGGGTCAGGGATTTTCTCTGTCTCGTGATGACTGGGTGTTGTGTGATGTCCTTAGGTTAGTTAGGTTTAAGTAGTTCTAAGTTCTAGTGAACGGATGTCCATAGATGTTAAGTCCCATAGTGCTCAGAGCCATTCGAACCAAATTAGAAAGTATTTTGGTCGTAGCACTGGTTTTACGAGATTTGGGCTGTAGTCTAAGGCATTGTTATGTGGTTAATATTTCGTCCACTTCTGAGGGCTCAATTGTCAGAGGAAATAAATAAGCAGTTGCTTAAATTCAACCGCAAAATTGTTTCACTAGCCGATACTGAGGAACTGTTTTTTAGTAAGCACTTACCCTTTCGACAGTTGTGACTAGTTGTACGAGCTTACGTTTGAAAATTATCCTACTGCGTCTTTATAGTTTCTGAGGACTTCTCTCGCAGAACCTGACGAACAGCTGAGCACATAAACATGCCTTGTACAACATGCCATTGCAGTTGCCATGGCACGTTGCCCAGGGGATGTTTCTGTGCTCAACTATTCGTCAAATTCTGTGAGAGACGTCCTCAGAAACTACAATGAGGCAGTAGGATAATTCTCAAAATTAAGCTCGTACAACTAGTCACAACCGTCGAAAGGATACGTGCTTACCACGAAACATTTCCTCAGTTATATAGTGGGGACTTTTCCGTTCGACCATTTCACGAGTGTACCGTGAATATCAGGAATCCGGTAAAACATAAAATCTCCGATGTCGCTGCGGCCGGAAAAAGATCCTGAAAGAACGGGACCAACGACGACTGAAGAGAATCGCAGCGTGGCAAAAGTGCAGTCCTTCCGCAGATTGCTGGGCCGTCAACAAGCGTCAGCATGCAAAACATTCAACGAAACTTCATCCATATAGGCTTTCGGAGCCGAAGACTCACTCGTGTACCCTTGATGACTGCATGACGTCTCGCCTGGGTCCGTCATCACCGTCATATTGGACTGTTGATGACTGGAAATACGTTGCCTGATCGCAAGAGTCTCGTTTCAGATGGTACCGAGCGGGTGGACGTGTACGGGTATGGAGACAACCTCATGAATCCATAAGCCCTGCATGTTAGCAAACGACTGTTCAAGTTGATGGAGGAATGGTGTGGGGCTTGTGCAGCTGGAGTGATATGGTACCCCTGATACGTCTACATATGACTGAAAGGTGACATAAATGTAAGCATCATGTTTGATCACGTGCATCCATTCATGTCCATTTTGCATTCCGACGGATTTGGGCAATTCCAGCAGAACAATGCGACACGCCACACGTTCAGAATAGCTACAGAGTGACTCCAGGAACAATCTTCTGAGGTTAAACCACTTCCACTAGCCACCAAACTCCCCAGACGCGAACCTCATTGAGCATATCTGGGATGCCTGGCAACGTGCTGTTCGCTGTTCAGAAGCTATCTCCACTCCCTCGTACTCTTATGGATTTACAGACAGTCCAGCAGGATTTATGGTGTCAGTTCCCTGCACCACAATTTCAGACAATCGTCGAGTCCGTGTGTAACGTCTACGCTCGGGCGTACGTTAACTCTTTAAAGCCTGTACTTTGGTAAGTTGACGGGCTTCACCTTATAAGAAAGGATTTTCGTAAATATGTTGACCGCGTGTACCTGAATGGAGGCAAAATCAGACTTACACCCACTCAGTAACAACAATGATACGTCAAGCAAGTCTAAAGTGCAACTACACGTTAGGACGGGCAAGAAACATACACAGCAGATGCTACCAATTGTTAATAATACGGTCGCCAGCCTAATTAGGCATTAAGTGAGTTTTTTCCTTGTACAAGTGGATGTACGTAAAAGCATAACAACACGTAGTAATACTGCATTATATGGTAAATTTTAGAACCAGAAAAATCTACTGAACTAATATTTTCCCTTTCTGTAATAATTTGGACAAGCTATAAATACACAACATTACACTATAATGATTACTACAAACTGCGTTTTGTCTATTGATCCGACTGAAATCGGGCATAGGTTACCCTAGAAATAGCACTTTTGAAACACACATACAATGTCAATTTTAAGAAGGGTAAAACACTGATAAATTTAGGTTTTATATTGACTTTAACTTTGCTGGTCAAATCAGTTCAGTACACTTCAGAATTTAAATGAATAGAAAAGAAAAGGGGGGTTGGGGGGGGGGGGGAGCCCTGAAACTGTAATTGTCACTGTATTGAAATTCTTTGACTATTGAACTCATTAAGCACTCAAGGTTTCCAATATATGCATTACTGCTCTTTTTGTCTTATTTCTTGCTTATTTCACTACAATTATTTTTGTCTCAATATAATTATACTTCGTTACTAAACCAATTTCAACATTATCTTCCAACTTTATCAGACCTATTGTTCTTTACTTGTATATTCATTAACAATAAAGTTCCTTAAACATCATTCTAGCATAGATAGGTCTGCAGGTAATTCTTATTAACATAAACTTTAAATCTTCATTTCGGGACACTCGGATTGCACAACATGTGGAAAGGACCCTGTCTAGGTTAGTGATGAGGATAATTAAATGATAGGACAATTTTGGTAAAAGTTAAGTTGTTATTGAACAGTCGGGAACAAAAGTAACACTGGTCCACACGAATACAGTACTAAATGTTTCAACCTGTTCGTGTCGATGCGGCGGTTGGCGGACGGCGAGATGGCGAGGCGCACAGCACACGTACAATCACAGCTATGGCTCTTGATGTATCGGCACTTTGCTTCTTCTTAGCGTCGCAATCCTTTTCCATTTAGTGCCTATGGAATATAGCCATGCTGTATAGTCGTCGGAAACAGCACATTCGAGGCTCAATGAAATCACGTTTTCCAGGAGAGCCTCCTCGATCCAGAGCGTGTTTCTCAGACCGATGCCCAACTCCGACTACTACTGCTGAGCCCGTTATGCCGTGCCGCGCCCGTGTGCATTTTCCCGCGCTCGCCTGCCTCCACCTTTTACCGCTCCCCTACAGACAGGGTATTCACCAAAGGTTTTACATTTCACATATCCTAATACATTGCCTACATATGGACCAGGCGCACAATTACAATTTTAAACATGTTACAATTGATTCAACATGGGTTACACTTCAATTCTGTTATAGCATTGCTTGAAATTTGACATAAATATTAATATTCACATCGAACGTTGCTTACAGTTTCTTTAACATAATGACACGAAAAGAAAAAGAAATGAAATCAAAACTTTGCTTACACTGATTTATCGAAAATCAGAAGAAAAAATTATTATATGTACAGTTGTTGTTACACGTGCCACGTTGTGTTGCAGCACTTCTGCATGCTCTCGGGGTCACGATCTCAGGCAGAGATATATACATATATATATAGCTTTTGCTGAATCACCGAAGTTGTAACATCAAACTTTCTTCATGATCTGTTTCTGTCCTCAGGTGATTTTCATGTGTTCACTACTCAACTCTCTCGGATTGCTCCATACACATTCTGATGCAGTCTGTCCGACAGAGGGACTACAGTTGCCAATTCGTGAAAATAGCATAGGGCCTGAAACAGGTCTTTGAAGAAGTTTGGTGAAGTGGTGCTGTGATTCAATGAAAACATTACTGACACTCCCAGATGACCCACGTCCAAGGAAAAATGATGTAAGAGATAATTAATGTATTTCCTTTCAGTCTTTTAGATTTAGACCTATAGACAACTACAGCGGCAAATTCAGAATAATCTCTGGAAGACTGAGCAATATTCCTCGACATCAGTACTGCGCCGTTACTCGCCTCTTGAATCCGAAACGGAGAGAGAAAATTAGCCCGACGTCCACATCCAGGGTCGCGAGAAGTCGCGAGGTTACTTCTGCTCCCCTGCCACAGAGGTCAGAGGTAGCCACAGGAACACTGGCCGCTGTCACCCGTTTAATGGCAGGAGGGAAAATCTCCGCCGAAAATCTGGAAGTGTGAGGCAGCGCTGGTATCCAGGCCTTTCGCGAGAGCTCTTCTAAAAGGAGGGGAATCTGATCCAGCAACGCGGTTGCCACAGTAGTCACGCTGTGTAGGCCTTCAATACAACGCTTCTTTGTTAGTATTTAGGGTGAGGAAGTTAGGGGGTTGGTACACAGTGTGAGGAAGCTGAGTACCCGCCACATTTTATACAGAAAGAGTATACAGTGTGGCCCATTGATCGTGACTGGGAAACATATCTCACGAAATAAGTGTCAAACGAAAAGACTACAAAGAATGACACTCGTCTAGCTTGACGATGGCGCTATGGTTGGCCCACTAGTTGGCGCTGCCATAGGTCAAACGGATATTAACTATGTTTTTTTTTTTTTTTTTTTTTTAATAGGAACCCCCATTTTTATTAGATATTCGTGTAGTTCGTAAAGAAATATGAATGTTTTAGTTGGACCACTTTTTTCGCTTTGTGATACATGGCGCTGTAATAGTCACGAACATATGGTTCACAATTTTAGACGAACAGTTGGTAACAGATAGGTATTATAAATTAAAATACAGAACGTAGGTAAGTTTGAACGTTTTATTTCGGTTGTTCTAATGTAAGACATGTGAACTTATTATTTCTGAGAACGCATGCTGTTACAGCGTGATTACCTGTAAATACCACATTAATGCAATAAATGCTCAAAATGACGACCGTCAACCTCAACGCATTTGGCAATACCTGTAACGACATTCCTCTCAACAGCGAGTAGTTCGCCTTCCGTTATGTTCGCACACGCATTGACAATGCGCTGACGCATGTTGTCAGGCGTTGTCGGTGGATCACGATGGCAAATATCCTTCAATTTTACCCACAGAAAGAAATCCGGGGACGTCAGATCCGGTGAACTTGCGGGCCATGGTATGGTGCTTCGAAGACCAATCCACCTGTCATGAAATATGCTATTCAGTACCGCTTCAACCGCACTCGAGCTATGTGCTGGACATCCATCATGTTGGGAGTACATCGCCATTCTGATTTTGATGTTTATAATTTTACACATCATTCTAACACATAAACCAATAATACAAATAAAGATATCATCTATAGTCCAATGCTCTAAAGCTTCGTAATATCTCAGGAATTGTAGTTGCCCAACTATGTTCACCAAAATACATACACTGTCGAATCACTTTATTGTAATTTGACCACCACACAAGATGTGTACAAGCGAAACATTATGTAACGGAAAACCGGCAATACGGATTATTCTCAGTGTTTTCACGGATGAATGAAGCAGCGTACGACAGTTTAGAAATGAAATCATATTAACTTGGTAGTATTTCTGAAACATAGGACGGTGCCCACTGAAAGGCTATCGTGACTGCCTTACTTTGAGCGTCCATATACCATCGATGTCAGATGTTCTCAAGGGCTTTAACGGTGTGTAAAGGCCAACTGGACAGTTGCATTATAAGACAAACCAAACGCCAAACAGACTTGTATGTACAACCACTGTTCAACGGACCCTACTATTCGTGGAGCAGCAAAACAGACGTGCGAAATATGTTTCTGTGGTAACATCGGTACATCGAAAGTAAAATTTTGAAAATGCGTCAAGTAAAGAATGTGAATTTCTGTTAATATTCTTTCACCTGTCTCTCTAGTTTTCTCCTTTGTACAAAGGATCGACATCGTCATGTGCTGAGAAGAACATCAAGGAAATAACGCTGTGCAACCTCTGCCTGAAGAGCGAGGAAGAAAGATTAGGGTTTAACGTACCGTCGAAACGAAGTCATCAGGGACTGAGCAGAAGATCGGATTGTTTCAAGGATGGAAAAGGAAGTCGTCCGTGCCCCCGCAAAATGAGCGATTTAGAGAAATAACGAGAAACGTACATCTGCATGGCTGTTCGCGGATTTGAACCATCATCCTCTCAAATATGAGTCCAGTGTACAAATCATTGTGACAACTCGTTCGCTTCTTCTACCAGAGCGGAAGTGGCGACAGTGTTACGCCGCCCGAAATATTTTTATTACGTTCTCTACGACTACTAATTCTTGTGTGAAACACATTGATGGACGTAGCCTTGAGCAACCTATCACTGTGTGGAAATGATACCAAACTCAGTTCTGAGACAGCATTTCTGAAACAAAAGATGGTACCGATCAAAGAGCTATCGTTGCTGCATTAATTTGAGCGTCCTTGTCCCACCGATGTCAGAGGTTCTCGAAAGTATAACTGTACGCGTAGATCAACCGAACAGCTGCGTTACAGAAGAAACCAAACGCCAAGCAGACTTGTATCCATCACACCTGTTCAGAGAATACAGTTTCATGTGGATGTGCAAATTAGGCCTTTGAAATTTGCGTCCATGGTAACAACGGATCATCGAGAGAAATGTTTGAAGAAACCTTAAGCAATTGCTTTGCTGTTAAATTTTTTTCCTTCTGCCAGCCTACGTTCCTGCTTTTTTTTATAACGGATCAACATCATCAAATTCGAAAAGAATCATCGAGTAACATACGCTCTGTAACGAGCACTAGAAGAGCGGAACTGAGGACAGCGTTATAGTGTGAGAATTGTTTTGCTACATTCTCTGTATCTACTAACCCTTGTCAAAATTAAGCCCATGAACGTGGTCACGAACCCTTGCAATTTTTTTCTTTTCTTGTTATTATATATCCATTGTATTAATTGACAAAAGAAGAGGCGAGTCAGAATGCTGGCAGCTCTTACTAATGTGTCAAACATATAATTTCAAGATACAGCGACATAAATCACAATGACAATAGCGAAAGAGGCTCACTGTGTGGAAAAACAAAGCCAGTGCTCTTACAGACGGAATATTCCAGTTGAACATTGAACGCGGAATTAACATATTCGAGTATGATTCGGAAATCGGCGAACAAAAGCTGCGCTTTCCATGCCGCGGCGCGTAATGAACACCGTTACAAAGCACAAACAAAATTTCTGGGTGGCGGCCAGCTTTGTGATCGCTTTAGGTCTTCCATGTCTCTCAGTTCTCATTTTCTCTCTTCCCTTGTGCATGTTTCTGCTCGTGCACACAAGGTCGATGAATTGACAGTTGTGGGATGTGAGGAAACCATTCATATGACACATCTACAGGGCAGTATTTGTTCCCCTTTCTTTTCCCTCATTCATTGTCTATGGTCAGCGTGGCCTCGGTGTCTTTTGCTACATATATAAAACTTCATGGTTCTATTTCATCAACCGTAGGGATTCTCAATACACTCATGACATGCAGAGACCGAAGATATCTAGTACGACGGGTAGTTCTGCCAATACCCTTGTCAGGAGACAGAGAAGCATGAATATATGTTGAGAATACCCTCCTGCTCTTGAGATGGGAAAGTGTCTCTAAGGATAATCAGCAATAAACGGCACGAGCTCACAGGAGGCAGTAGAAATTAAAAAAATATACACACGGTGTGCTTCTCAGGCAATATTCTTGTTATGACAACACTCTTATCAAAAGTTTCCGGAGGAAAACTAATTCCCCATCCGTCGGCTCTCCTGGTAGGTTGACGGTATATTGATAATTTCTACTTATGGACCGTCTGACAGCAACTGAATAAAACACAATTTTAGTGCCATATGCGTTTCGCCTTTATTTTCTGCAAGACATCATCAGTGGCCTGGAATATGTACACATGTTTGCTATTTAATTTACATTTCGGTCACTGTACCTATAGGTTATAAACAGTTCTGGTGGTTGGTATTTACTATTAAGAAGTAATGTTTTGAACTGTACTTACAGATTGCGTGGACGATTTCCTACATATTACGCTCCTGTTGACTTTTTGGTGTTGTTCTTTTTTCCCACATTTCATAGCACTATGAACTGAACTCTTGTTTCGATGCAATGTTTTGGTTTCTGTTGCCGTCTGTAAGATGTTTTTGCCAAAGATCGAATGTTAATGCCAAACTCCCGAGGCAGGATCCGAACCTGCGACCGTAGCGGTCGCGCGGTTCCAGACTGTAGCGCCTAGAACCGCTCGGCCACACCGGCCGGCTTGAAATACGAATTAGGTTCATAAGCGCGGAAAGAATAATCATCTTCAGGGGAGATCGCTTTGGATTACGGAGAAATGTGAAAACACGCGAGGCAGTAAAGACCTCACAACAAATCTCAGAAAACAAATTATTGGAGAATGGTAAACCTACGTTTATGTAATTCGTAGATTTACAGAAATCTTTTGACATGGTTGACAGGAATATGTTTTTTTTTTGAAATTATGAAAGTAACAGGGATAAAATAAAAGGAGATAAAGCCTATCTGCGAATGCAAATCGTACAGAAGCCAAACTACAGGTTTACGGGTACATTGATGTGACAGGGAAGCAGTAGCTCAGAAGGGAGTGAGACAGGGTGTAGGCTATATCTGATCTCTGATGTTATTCAATCTGCCATTGATTAATCAGTAAGGAAAACCTTGGACAAATTTTGTAAGAAAATTTGAAGTTGACAGAGCAGAAATAAAAACTATATTAGAGATTCTAATCATGCAAGTGACGGGAGGTAATTGTATGAGCAGCTGAAAGGAATGGATAGTGTCCTCGGAAGTGGTTGTATCAATATATACAAAAGTAAAATAAGTGTAACGGAAAGCAGTCGATTGCATAAGTCCTTCTGCGGGAATTAGAATAGGAAATGAGACTCAGACGTAGTATATGAAATTTTCCATTTGGGCAGCAAAGTAACTGACGATGGCCGAAGTAGCATGGATATAAAATGTAGTCTGTAAATACCAAGAAGAACTCGTCGTGAAAAAGCGTGGAGCATGAAGAGCAGCAAGGAGTCGGTCTTCGGACTGAAGACCAGCAAAGCAAGTGGATTCATAAGCAGACGACCGACTTGAGCCACAAACAGTACCTTCTGACGATACTCTGCCATTCATAAGGGCACCTATATGGCTGTTCCGTCCTCTTCGATTTCATTTGTTCTTACAACTTTAAGATGAACCCGTAGACATCGGTTTTCTAAGTCTGTGTGATAAAATTCTCGAAAGAACTCTAAAATTTCACCTTCGAAACCTAGGTTTCCGTTAGCTGGTAACTTCAGAACATTTTGAACTTCTTAAAGTAGTTGCCGGCAGGTTGGATGCTGGAAAATATTGTTGGTCTGGAAATGTACGAAGCTGCAATATTCAGTTACGCTATATCGGGAGCCACATGACCCGTCGAACAGAAAGCTGATTTATTCGTACTTAGCTGTTCGAGCCTTCCTGTAAGTGAAAGTGAGATTATAAATATGGTTAATTTGTAATAATACATCTTATGTAATAATAAGTAATGAAACAACGTAGGGGAAGACTAAATGTACTAACAAATCTGAAACACAGGACGAAATACGAGCCACACATATACGCAGTCATATAAAACCAAGAACAAAGACAAATATCAATGGTAATTACAACGCCCTAAAGAAACCTCCTTCCAAGTAATTTCCATCATGAGAGAAAAGGCTCACCTGACTGCAAAGGGCGTTTTAGGTTAACAAAACCAGAAACACAGAACTCGCTAAATGGGATTCATACATAAACGCCATAATACTTGACATGTAAATACAAATAAAATTACAGATATTCCATTTTCATGTAAGGTTCGAATAATTCAACCATTATTTGCATTCGACGAATGTGACCTACATTTATAAATGCTATTTCAATATCTAATGTGTAATATATAGCTAAAAATAACCAATCTTCCATTCTTCTAACGTTTTCGACAGTTGCTTAACGTTTCAAATAGTTTATATTGTAATTTTTCAAACTGTTTAGTTATAAAACTCATCTCGATAAGTGGATCTTAATATGATATAACCTTCCCTTTAAATTTTTCCATATTATAATTTGTTATTTTGTCTTAGTGGAAGAGAAAAGCCTGGAAGGTGAAAAGAAAATAAACCAAATACACAAAAATAAACAGTCTGGGAATGTAGCACAGAAGTCTAGTAATACTAAAGTCGTGAATCTAAACTCGTTCGTAGCTAATATGTCATCACTTTATTTAAATTCCACATTTATTGGGGAAGGAAAATGATAATTGACAAATTTTGATTCCTATTGTCATTATATTTTATAAAAATAATATTTTCCTATTTTAATTCTGCCAACATGCAAAATGCATTTTTGTGAAATGAAAGAGTATATGCATTATTAAAATTGTTCTGTCTCTTGAAGTGAGAAAGTATTTTACTTTTTATTTGATGCCTGTCATTTTTGTACTAAGTAGTTTACAGTTAAGTACTAGTGTATTCGTACTATTAGTGATTAAAAACAGAAACATATAATCTCTATTAGTATATTATGACTCAATGATTGGTAATTAACATTTACATTTAGTCACAAAATGGAAATTAATTAAAGTCAAAAAAGATAACAACGACATCCGAATGAACTACTACCACTAGTAGAGTTTTATATGCTGCACTCTGCTACTAGTAGTTATGCAAATCAACTTGAAATATCCTGTAGTTAACAGTGATTGGAAATCTATTTTGAAAAGGTGAATTTTTAGAGAGTTTTAACACTGAAACGAGCTTCGGATATCTCGACTAGAATTTGCGAGTGCAATCACGATTTACTTGAAGTTAGCACAACAAACTCAGCAAATTACGGAAACAAATATTCGAAGAAGTGTTTTATGTATCTTGAGTAATGATGAAGTCCATGAAGTTGAAGCTGCGTCGGAAGTTTTGTTCTGTGCGGATGTTGTACAATAGGAGCCGCTTTACTTTAAATGAAACCACTGCCGAATAATTCAGTTGCAGAGACTTGTTTATTCTGACGTAAGATTCATTTCACGTCATTTCGCAATGGCCGCTGTAATTGATTATTACTTGGCACTGAAGAACACATGTCAAGTGCGTCTGCTCGATATAAAAACAGAAAACTAAATCCTCTTTTGTGCGTCAATGTCCAAAACGGCTGTCTTTCCTCCAGTACAAGTTCATTAGTTACTTTTTCTCCTAGCTACAAGGATAATAAATAGAAAATAATACAATAAAAGCTAACAAGGTGTTAATGATGCCCTTGAACTAATTCTATACTTTTCTAGCGGCCAACATTTTTAGGCTATAATATATTAGTTTCTGCCTTTAATACTGCGGGTAACTCGACTATTGTAGCTCATTCCTAAACACTCACAAATATATATTTTAAAGTTTGAATTCTTTTGAACATAGTTTTTATGTATTAATTATAAAATCAACAGTGTAAAATTCCAAAAGAATTCTGGTGTAAACCATATTACAAATAAGATGAGTATTGCCACTCGGAGTTAATAAGCAGACAAAAATTTCGTATTTCAATAAGAAAATCCAACATTTTTGATGAGAAAGGAAATGTATTTCGGAAGGCTCTTCCTCTAAGCGTGTAATTAATATCCAGTAGCAGTCAAAAAGGCTTTTCTAGTTTTTTACAAACAATGTGGTCATCATTAAAATAGATCGTGTGCTATTGTTGTTTAAGCCGATTGCTAGTTAATTGGTTTTTGATATCTGTTAAACGTGGTTGTAGTTACGGCTTGTCAACGAACTTTCTTTTCTTTTCTTGTCATACGAGTGTAAGTTGCGTGTTGTGACGTCAGCTCTCTTGAGAGCTTCCATATAACGCGCATAAGCTTCAGCTTCTCCATTTATTCTCAATTTTGCTACCGTCAAAAGTTCTGTTTCATATCACCCTTTCATAGCTGCCAAATTTCTAAGATCCTCCACAGAAGCTTGCACATCTTCAGTTGATTTACCAGAGAAAGGAGTAATTAAATCAGTGGCCCCCAAAACTGTATTTTGTTGTGGCGAATGCACTTGTACCAGACACCGAATTATGTGCTGCCAATTGCATTACTTTTCCCAATAATGTATGAACTGCTTCTGCTTCTGATACCTCTTGCGTCCATGATCTCCCAAAGCCTCACCATTCTTCATACTCGTTTTGAAACATCAACAATTATAAGACACAAAATACAATTCATTAACTTAATTGTTATCTCTAATCGTCTGCTATTTTGATTCTCGTTACGATCTGGCCATATGTCTGCAATGAGACTACATTGAAATCCCGACCAGTAGCTGCTTACAGGCGTTGATAAATATCAACGGGGCAGCTGAAAATGTGTGTCTCAACCGTGACTCGAACCCGGGGTTCCTGCTAACATGGCAGACGTTCTATCCGACTCAGTCACCGAAAACACAGAGGATAGTGCAACTGCAGGGACTTATCTCTGGCACGGTCCCCGTGAGACCCATACTTACAACTTACTGTCCACACACTACATTTGTAGTGCCCCTGTCCACTATATACATTACTCAGGGCAGTCAATCTAGCGATTCCCGTAAGAGTTTTGGCAATGTGAGTGCATCCGCACTGAGGAAGATTATTGGGCGGTAAGCCTTATCTGTATGGCAATGTCATCTGTTCTTTCGGACATGTCCGAAAGAACAGATACCACCTCCATATATATCCACAACGTTTACACGTCAGACACACAACTGATAGTGGTTCTGTACATGGTGCAGAATGACCGTCCAAGTTACGTTGCGTAAATCTGACAGGTATTATACAATCGTGACCTCGAAAGTGCTACAAATCCCCTGCCTTCCAACTTTTAACAAAATTCACGTTACAAAGAACATTGCTGTCGAGCTCCTTTTCCTTGATCAAGATACTTTGAAAAAACAAAAAATTAAGTTTCATGACTCACCACACTGTAGGCCATAGGTCTCGACGTTGCGCTGAAAAGGCGACGTCAGTTCTCTGGCACACGTGAGGCTGACTGGTGCCAGAGAGGATGTAGTGGAACACCATGTGGCACGAGACAAACAGTCCGAAGCTCCCAGATATCCATATTGCGGCTCTGCGCCGTGGTTTCATACAGGCAGCGGTGGTGTAGCTGGGGTATCTGGCAACCTTCTTTGGCACCTGTTGACAGAGACGACGTCGGCTGAGCTGTGGCACATGATGCTTCTGTCAGTGACGCGTCAAGACCCAAAGGTGTCCTACCTATGGCCATGAGTGCATGGCACGACTTGCGCCACCAGCATTTCCCAGCAGGCAGCAGGCAGGTGACGTATTGGCTGTGACCCACTGCCCCCTGTTGTTGGCCAGCAAACTGCTTCCCAGAGCCAGTGCTGATCCAATGTGGTACTGGCTACAGCTCACGTGGTCTCAGGGTTGACTGACCTGCCACAGAGTCCAACAGTGTTTGACGAACATCATTCTGGCTGGAGCCCCGACCATTATAGCTCAGTGGTAGGTAGTCTTTGTGGAGCGCAGTTTGACTCTGCCACGAGAACATTGCGTCAGAACTCGCGCTGGGAAGCAGTTTGCTGGCCGTCAATACAGGTCCGTCGGTCACGGCATTACGTCATCTGCCCGTTGATTGCTGTACAGCACTGGGAGCGAAAACTGCACCATGCACTTGCGGCCATAGTAAGGAGAGCGCCAAGTTATAAGTCTTTGCTGACAGAGGCAGCTGAGTTGCGTCACGCTCCACCACTCTGCCGATGTCGCACTCGCTCTCTGCCAGCATTGCTGTATGACAACACGCAGGAGACCACTGGACGCCTCAGCTACACCACCACTGCGGCGGAAAGCCACAACAAAGTTATTTTGCAACTTCTGGTTGTTTATCAATCCCACTGCTCCCACTCGACTATAGACCTCTTTATTTGTGTTAGATTTCGGTTTTAGGTACAGTAAGAGCACATATGTCGTAGTAAATTCAGTATCAACGAATAATATTGACATATAAAGTGGATTTTTGATATATGTTTTCATACTTTCTTAGCCGTGAAAAATAAACCATTATTCCTAAAACAATGTCACCGGAATTAACCATAAGAGACTTGTGTAACTCTTATAAGTGCTGCTTAACCTAAGAGTTTTGGTCAGTAGTGAAAGTTACTAATCTTTGAGTGCCTCAATAAGTAAAGAGCGTATTTAGGTGTGGAAACATTTAATTTGAAGCTCAAATGTGCTTGCAAATTGTGTAAAATCTTAAATATAATTCAACTTCTTTATACTATACAAATTTTTGTAGAAGTATATTTTGAGAAACATGTATATTTACTTCAAAGATCCATAGAACTGACAAGTGTGTTATGCCTGTTGAAGTTTCACTGTAATCGAGTGCTGCTTAGCCTAAAAGTTCATAACAGCAGCGCCAATATTTTGCTGCAAATATTTTAGTAAGTAACACAGATAATTTACATGTGGCACTATTTAAATTGAGGCTGCAAAGTATGTGAAATCCTACATACAGTGCAACTTTATTTTACCGTAATTTTCGTAGAGATCTTGCATATTACAATAAGCTCGCAAGCTGTATGCATTCTAATAAGTAAAATAGACAATACTGATGCTGAATATTTGGTTAGGAGCTGCATTGGGAGAAATATCACAATGGTACCACCAATTATAAATAATTTTATCACAGATTTTTATTTTCGGGATAGCGCCTCTGACATTGTCGTTGGAGATGTCACGTATCTAATTGTTACTGTCCACGGTCGTCTCCCGTAAGTGTTTGTATAAACAATGGATATCATTCTAAAATTAACTGATGCATCATAATAAAACAACTTATTCCTTCCTAAAATCGAACACATTCCTTTCTTCCCTTTAATGGTGTTGTGCATGTGGTGGTAATTCTAGCAGGGGCGCGTGTAATTGAATACAGGTTTTTAGCAAGCCATAATACCAAATGCAGCAATAGTTTGAGTTATAGTTGTCATCGATTGTATTTTTTTCTTCTGTTGCGTTATCTTCACTTACCTCCTGAAGTGGCGATGTAAAATAATCGTTAAGTATTGATAGTACACATTATCATACTGAATAAACTTAACTATTTAGATACTGTTGCAATGCAAACATCATCTTTTCTAGAATAATTGCCATATTTTAGAATACTGTGGCCCTTGCCAAACAACACAGGTGTGGTAAAGTAATTTATTTGAGCCTAAGAATGTACTGCAGCCTACATTCTTCTGAATCTGCCTAATGTATTCATCTCTTGGTCTCCCTCTACGATTTTTACCCTCCACACTGCCCTCCAGTACTAAATTGGTGATCCCTTGATGCCTCAGAACATGTCCCACCAACCGATCCCTTCTTCTAGTCAAGTTGTGCCACAAACTCCTCTACTCCAAAATCCTATTCAATACCTCCTGATTAGTTATGTGATCTACCCATCTAATCTTCAGCATTCTTCTGTAGCACCACATTTCGAAAGCTTCTATTCTCTTCTTCTCCAAACTGTTTATCGTCCATGTTTCACTTCCATACATGGCTACACTCCATCCGAATACTTTCAGAAACGGCTTCCTGACAGTTAAATCTATACTCGATGTTAACAAATTTCTCTTTTTCAGAAACGCTTTCCTTGCCATTTTATATCCTCTCTACTTCGACCATCATCAGTTATTTTGCTCGACTACATTCCATTATCCTTGTTTTGCTTTTGTTGATATTCATCTTATATCCTCCTTTCAAGACACTGTCCATTCCGTTCAACTGCTCTTCCAAGCCCTTTGCTGTCTCTGACAGAATTAAAATGTCCCCATCGGCGAACCTCAAAATTTTTATTTCTTCTCCATGAATTTTAATACCTAATCCGAACTTTTCTTTTGTTTCCTTTACTGCTTGCTCAATATACAGATTGAATAGCATCGGGGAGAGGCTACAACACTGTCTCACTCCCTTCCCAACCACTGCTTCCGTTTCATGTCCCTCGACTCTTATAACTGCCATCTGCTTTCTGTACAAATTGTAAATAGCCATTCGCTCCCTGTATTTTACCCCTGCCAGCTTTAGAATTTGAAAGAGAGTATTCCAGTCAACATTGTCAAAAGCTTTCTCCAAGTCTACAAATGCTAGAAACGTAGGTTTGCCTTTTCTCAGTCTAGTTTCTAAGATAAGTCGTAGGGTCAGTGTTGCCTCACATGTTCCCATATTTCTACGGAATGCAAACTGATCTTCCCCGATGTCGGCATCTACCAGTTTTTCCATTCGCCTGTAAAGAATTCGCGTTAGTATTTTGCAGCTGTGACTTATTAAACTGATAGTTCGGTAATTTTCACATCTGTCAACGCCTGCTTTCTTTGGGATTGGATTGATTATATTCTTCTTGAAGTCTGAGGGTATTTCGCCGGTCACGTACATCTTGCTCACCAGATGGTAGAATTTTGTCAGGACTGGCTCTCCCAAGGCCGTCAGTAGTTCTAATGGAATGTTGTCTACTCCCGGAGCTTTGTTTCGACTCAGGTCTTTCAGTGTTCTGTCAAACTCTTCACGCAGTATCATATCTCCCATTTCATCTTCATCTACATTCCCTTCCCTTTCTATAACATTGCCCTCAAGTACATCGCCCTTGCACAGTCCCTCTATATACTTCTTCCACCTTTCTGCTTTCTCTTCTTTGTTTAGAACTGGGTTTCCATCTGAGCTCTTGATATTCATACAAGTGGTTCTCTTTTCTCCAAAGGTCTCTTTAATTTTACTGTAGGCAGTATCTATCTACCCCTAGTGAGATAGGCCTCTACATCTTTACATTTGTCCTCTAGCCATGCCTGCTTAGCCATTTTGCACTTCCTGTCAATCTCATTTTTGAGACGTTTATATTCCTTTTTGCCTGCTTCATTTACTGCACGTTTGTATTTTCTCCTTTCATGAATTAAAATCAATATTTCTTCTGTTACCGAAGGGTTTCTACTAGCCCTCGTATTTTTACCTATTTGATCCTCTGCTGCCTTCACTATTTCATCCCTCAAAGCTACCCATTCTTCTTCTACTGTATTTCCTTCCCCCATTCCTCTCAACTGTTCCCTTATGCTCCCCCTGAAACACTGTACAGTTTATCCAGGTCCCATCTCCTTAAATTCCCACCTTTTTGCAGTCTCTTCAGTTTTAATCTACAGTTCATAACCAATAGATTGTGGTCATAGTCCACGTCTGCCCCTGGAAATGTCCTACAATTTAAAACCTGGTTCCTAAATCTCTGTCTCACCATTATGTAATCTATCTGAAACCTGTCAGTATCTCCAGGCTTCTTCCATGCATACCGCCTTCTTTTATGATTCTCGAACCAAGTATTAGCTATGATTAAGTTATGCTCAGTGCAAAATTCTACAAGGCGGCTTCCTCTTTCATTTCTTCTCCCCAATCCATATTCACCTACTATGTTTCCTTCTCTCCCTTTTCCTACTGTCGAATTCCAGTCACCCATGAGTATTAAATTTTTGTCTCCCTTCACTACCTGAATAATTGCTTTTATCTCATCATACATTTCTTCAATTTCTTCGTCATCTGCAGAGCTAGTTGGCATATAGACTTGTACTACTGTGGTAGGCGTGGGCTTCATATCTATCTTGGCCACAATAATGCGTTCACTATGTTATTTGTAGTAGCTTACCCGCACTCCTATTTTTTATTCATTATTAAACCTACTCATGTATTACCCCTATTTGATTTTGTATTTATAACCCTGTATTCACCTGACCAAAAGTCCTGTTCCTCCTGCCACCGAACTTCGCTAATTCCCACTATATCTAATTTTAACCTATCCATTTCCCTTTTTAAATTTTCTAATCTACCTGCCCGATTAAGGGATCTGACATTCCACGCCCCGATCCGTAGGATGCCAGTTTTCTTTCTCCTGATAACGACATTTTTCTATTGATACGTTATCTTCTCTCCCTCCTTTCACTGATTAATATTTTAGAGTTCACATCATGTTTCGCATACAGATATGTGTGGATAATAACTTGATGTTAACACTTTAGTAATCGACATAAAAGTCGACTTTTTGCACAGCCAGGTTATTTTACAGTATTTTAGAATATTGCGGCGTCTGACACATATCATACGTGTAGAAAACATTTAATTGAAGGCTGAGTTGTGTCCTAAGCCAAATATGGTTTCTTTGATCGCATTTTGAACTATTTTGCCAATCCAGTTACCTGTTGGTCCATGAGAACCACTCATGATACAGAGTTGTTATATGTGACAACTTTTAACAATGGAGCCACCTATTGATGACAGTAAGAAACTGGGCTATAAAGAAACGTTTTCAGGCGTTGCAGAAAAGTTTTCAGGATGAAACTCTTGTTTGGAAACTACGTGTTCCTAATACTTTTTTTTTTTGGTAAATGCTTGGTTTTCATTACTTACAGAGAAGTGTTATTCGATAGCGAAGCTACTGATGTGACTGGTAAGGCAGTCCATAAAGAGTATCTGGAAATCATTAATGCAAACATAGTCGACAACTCTTTCGATATTTTAGGCAACTCAACATACGTTGACATATTTTTGATAAATGTTGCATATACTTATCATTGCAGCCCAGATGGGACTTCATTATAATAGTCATAGTTGACTGCGACTGGAGGAGAGATGAGGGAGGTGGAACAAGATGCAAAATGTGTGAACTGTTTTGCACATACAAAAAAATTTTCTTTCAAAAATGTTTAAATGTGTGTGAAATCTTATGGGACTTAACTGCTAAGGTCATCAGTCCCTAAGCTTACACACTACTTAACCTAAATAATCCTAAGGACAAACACACACACCCACGCCCAAGGGAGGACAAGAACCTCCGCCGGGATCAGCCACACAGTGCATGACTGCAGCGCCTGAGACCGCTCGGCTAATCCCGCGCGGCTTTTACTTTCAAGTTGAGGTTAAATAGTTCTTATTGTATGTTTGATACCAATTTTAGATACTACGTTATAACTATTGAATATGTGTGCGACATTCTACATATATAGTGCACGTTTCTGACTTTCAGCTTGATGTGATGTATTTTTTTACCGCTTGTCTGAGACCATTTTCAATATTACACTCTGATTGGTAGGAAGAAGAAGGGGTGGGGATTATAATGCACAAATTGGATGGTTTCCATCTTCTTGGATTTTTTGATTGGCTAATGATAAGGATGGTGAGACAAGGGCGTCGATTAATCTGTCTTTCGAAATAATGTAATTTACCGCTATTTTTACGCATCTCTTTAATACTATGCCCTGACTCTCTGGGATTTAAAATTTACAGCGTCGTAAACAACTGGGCTGTTTCTCCCCTCTTGAAATTTTAATACTACGCTATGACTGGTTGTAGATAAAGAGGGCAGGGATAAGGAGGAAGCGTGACTTCTCATTGATAAGCATGAAGATATCAGTGAAACTGATTTGACGTCACTGATAATGATGATGATCTAGGTCAATGACCTAGGTGTATGTAAATGTAAATGTAAATAAAATACGCTTCAATTCTCATTGTATTTCGATTGATACAGTATACGTAAATGTATCGGTATCATAGGCAGTATCCTGAAGTTTGGTGTTTCAAATTAGATCATTATTTGCTGGAACAGTGTGTGAAAACTTTTTAACACAAGAATCCGATACCCATCATCATATGATTCAGAGTTCGATATCTGACAAGAGTACTAACTAGGTAGATCAATACCTTGTCTGAAACATTGTAACTCTCACATACTGTAAATAGAAAGGAAATTGTAGGTCAACTTGTCATAGTAAATCTGAGCGCGCTCCTGCAGTCCACAGTCGGTGGGATTGTAGCAACGCCGCGGATGGGCACACCGTCGCCGCACGAGCTTATCTCACTGGGATGGCACCCTCTTCCGGCGCCGCGACTAATGAATGAATAAGCCATCGACAAATTAATGGTAGCCCTAAATATTAAAGAAACGCGTCAGGCCGAAGTAATCCGGATTAGCGGCGGCTCGGGCGGCGCTGCGCTTTGCTGATAAATAAATTAGCCGGCGGCGACACCCACGGCTGTGTTCTTCGTGGCGAGCCGCGGAAACGAATTGCCGGCGTTTAGGAGGGACGGCTCCCCGCCACCTGCCTCACCGGCTGCCTGCACGCGAGGGGAAGCGGCCCCTGCGGTTGCGGCCGGCGCTGCGGCCACGGCTGCAAATGCGCGGACCGCGAGCCTCCCGCTGACACCCACCTGGCCGTGTGTGTGCGCTCGCGTCCGTGTGAGTGAGGGTGCGGACGTGCGCATGCATATGCCCGTGTCCCCGCCCTCCCAGGGCCCCTATGCTAAACAGCGTTACACGGCCCGGATATAATGAGATAGTAATGGTACGCTCAGGGAGGGGGAGACGACCGCGTTCTGTGCGCCAGATATGTGTGGACTAACAGGCTATAACACTAGAGTTTCCAGCACTGAAAAAATTAATGCGGCTTGTAAAAGGAATGGATGCTACTCTCATAACGATAACTTTCTTCGGCGCACGGAGAGACAAAAATTTCCCCCGTCATAGCTGAGTACGAGGGGACACCCAAAAAAAAAATGTTGTCATAAAAAATTTGTTGATGAACTTTTTCACAAAATTACTTCAGTCACCTTCAAAATACTCTCCATCACATGCGATGCACTTGTGAAGTCTCTTTTCCCACTGTTGGAAGCATGTTTGGAACTCTTCAGGTTTAATATTGTCCAGTGCCCTTTGCGAAGCTGTTTTTACCGCCTCCACATCGTCATGACGCTCCCCTTTTAGCGTTTTTTTTCATTCGTGGAAGTAGGAAAAAGTCGCACGGGGCTAGGTCCGGCGAATACGGAGCGTGGGGAACGACAGACCACCTCTGAGATGCCAAATAGTGGATCACTTGTAAGGCCGTGTGTGCTGGAGCGTTGTCGTGATGCAGAAACCAGTCACCCGATCGCCAAAGTTCCGGGCGTTTCCTCCTCACATCCTCTCGCAGACGCCTTAAAACATCCAAGTAAAAGTGCTGGTTAACAGTCTGGCCAGGGGGTACGAATTCCCGATGTACAATTCCACGAACAACAAAAAAGACAATGATCATCGTCTTCACATTTGACCTCACTTGCCTTGCTCTTTTCGTCTGGGAGAGTTGTGAGTCCTCCACTGGCTTGACGCTTGCTTGGTTTCTGGGTCATACCCGTAACACCAACTCTCATCCCCTGTAATGACTTTGTTCCAGAAGTTTGGATCACGTGCAATCTCTGTTTTCAAGTCCTGACACACATTCATGCGGATGGTTTTTTGCTCCTGTGTGAGAAGGCGCGGAACAAATTTAGCAGCAACACGTCTCATGTGCAAATCCTCACTCAAAATCCGCTGGCACGAGCTCCAATTGATTCCTGTCTCTGCTGAAATTTGGTCGGTCGTTTGGCGACGATACTCGTTGATCATTTGGCGGACCTTTTCAATTTTCTCTTCATTTTGCGATGTTGAAGGGCGTCCAGAACGAGCTTGGTCTTCAACACACATCTCACCACGTTAAAAACGCCCTAACCACTCGAAAACCTGTGTGCGGCTCATAGCGTCCTCCTGGAAAGCTTCCTGAAGCATTTGGTGTGTCTCCGTTGCAATTTTTTTAAGCAGGAAACAAAATTTCACACACACTCTTTGTTCTTTTAAAGTTGCCACAACGACTTCGCAGAAGTAACCCGCCAACAGTCAGAGAAACACAATATCACACTTGCACGTTCAGCTCTATACTGATGCCGTCTGCACAGCTGTTTCATGAAGGTCTCTACTACCACCATCTAGCGTGAGAACCCCGCATTACGTCTACGAGTGGCAGCGCTCTCGGAGTCAGGTTTCTTTTGGGTCCCCCCTCGTATAGCAGACCGGAAGATACCGTTACCACTGACTTTCTACTTGTATATGCCAGATATTATTCTTAAGCGTTTGTTCCTAAATCCTATAGTCTGTCTACAAGAAAATATGAGGAGTATTCTGAAAGCAGGATGTTTTTATTTAGGATTCTAATGTTATGTTATGTTATGCAATATTCTGCCTAGTGGCAGGTCCATGTACTTACTGCTGATAAGGGTAATGCTACTGTCGTGCTGAAGAGTGAGGATTATCATAGAAAGATCAGTGACCTCTTGCATCCTACCACCTATAAAAAACTGAAAAAGGACCCTACAACGAAAGTGCAAGTGCTACTCAGTGATTAATAAAAAGCGCTTCCATTTCTACAGAAGATAAAAGACACCTTTGCAAAACTGAAGCATACCCTGCCGGCCGAAGTGGCCGTGAGGTTAAAGGCGCTGCAGTCTGGAACCGCAAGACCGCTACGGTCGCAGGTTCGAATCCTGCCTCGGGCATGGATGTTTGTGATGTCCTTAGGTTAGTTAGGTTTAACTAGTTCTAAGTTCTAGGGGACTAATGACCTCAGCAGTTGAGTCCCATAGTGCTCAGAGCCATTTGAAGCTTACCCGCCTAGACTGTATGGGTTACCTAAGATACACAAGCCCAGTGTCCCATTGAGACCGATAGTAGGTGCCATTTGGGCTCCTACTCAAGAGCTGGCTGGATATCTTGCTTCTTTGTTGCAACCGTATATAGGTAAAACTGACACTCATATTAAAAATTCCATGCATTTCATCGAAAACCTGAGGGAGATCACAGTTAGTCCAAGTGAAATCCCCGTCAGTTTCGATGTAGTATCCCTGTTCACCATGGTCCCTGTTGACGAAGCTCTCTCTTACATAGCTGCTGTGTTTCCTACTGATATAATAGCTCTGTTTCGACGTTGTCTATCCTCGACTTATTTTCAATATAACAACGAGTTTTATGAACAAATTGATGGGGTGGCCTTGGGTAGCCCTCTAAGCCCTGCTATTGCTAATCTATTTATGGAATATATATATAACTAATATTTAATTAATATTTTTACTATATGTAATAATACTATCCATGTTTAACGCTTCTTTTTTTCGCCGTCCGAGCGTAGCCCTATTCAGATACTGTCTTACTTGTAGCGCTATTTCATTTGACTGCCTCCAGGCGGAAGCACCTGTGCCTTTGTTTGCGCAATTATCCAACAGATGGCACTTATTGAACTGCTGCGCCTTGACTATGTTTCGTTGTGGCATTACAAGCAGAGTCCTCTTGTTGTTGAAAGCAGCTTTGGCCATGGCGATTCTTCCTCGGATTTCGTTGGTGCAGTGGGCATCCTTTGTGATAAAACTTCCCAGGTACTTGAACTGATTCACATTTTCCAGTTCGCAATTGTCAACAGTTATCTTCAAGTGTTTCTCATGTTTTGATATCTGCATCACTTTTGATTTTTCGATCGTGATTTCTGTGGTGTCACCGCCAGACACCACACTTGCTAGGTGGTAGCTTTAAATCGGCCGCGGTCCATTAGTACATGTCGGACCCGCGTGTCGCCACTGTCAGGGATTGCAGACCGAGCGCCACCACAAGGCAGGTCTCGAGAGACGGACTAGCACTCGCCCCAGTTGTACGGACGACGTAGCTAGCGTCTACACTGACGAAGCCTCGCTCAATTGCAGAGCAGATAGTTAGAATAGCCTTCAGCTAAGTCAATGGCTACGACCTAGCAAGGCGCCATTTGTAACATTGCATGTATCTGAAGAGTCTCACTTGTATCGCCACAATCTCCAGATGTACCAAAAGGATGGATTAAAGTTAAGTATTCCAGAAGCTACGTACTTTTCTTTATAGCTTTCATTACGTATCCTGTTTCAGACCTCACGCCATCCTTTTAACTTAGCGCGTGCCTTTCGGCTTCCTCTCATTGTGTCTAGGCTGTCTTGTCTAGACACAACAATTTCCATGCCGTATTTTCTTCCTGTTTCTACCAAATTGTTCATCATGTGTTGCAGCTGTCTCAGATTTATGGCGAGCACTACCAGGTCGTCTGCATACATCATATTATTCCACACTTTCTGGCTACAATATCCTATTTTTCTACATAATCTCCGTTCATTACGACGGCCTTACATCATCTTAGGGAAGCGCCTGTATGTCCTCATGATACCACTCTTCTGGTCGACGTACGAGGCAGCGTCTTGCTGCATCAGTAACCCTTCCCACCCCATCAACTGTACTGCTTCCTGCGGAGTGCGTCTTTCATTGGGCCAAACAGATGGAAGCAGGACCGTGTTGCAGGTGGAACGTGGGTGGACACCGTTCACCTCTCCCGCCCCCCCCCCCCCCTCCTCTCAACCAATTTTTCCGAGGGGTAAACCATCCCGTTACTATTTTACATGGGTAATATTTTTTTATTACAGTAATTCTCTTTCATCGTCTCTCTAAATTAAATTATTATCAGTTCTGAGTTATTACCCATAGAACATATTAGCTGTGAAGTGAACTTAGCATTGATAAATGGCCCAGACCAAAAACGCTTTGCAAAAGGACGATGAACATGAGTCGCGATCGGGCATCTGTGTAGAGCCAAGAAGAAGGTTCGGCGCAGCGCGGCCTGTGTGGACGTTAAACCGTGCGGTTCTGCACAAAAATGAAAAGTTCTGCGCAGTGGCGGAAGATCAAAGGAAATGTGCGCTGTGTCTCGAAGGCATTTCTCGTTTTCCATTATTATTGACACACACACGCGCACGCGCTCGAACATTGCTGGAGCTGCTCCGTTCTTGGTAGTTCTGCGCCGGTCTAAGCACGTTGTGCGGCGCTCCACATCCGATCTCCACTCACCGTTAGATGCTCACATCGCATCACATGATAAGAATGCCTGAAAACACTTAATTCTCTTCTTCGGGACGCCGATGTTTTCTTATCTGCCGGCCCGTGTGGCCACGCGGTTAAAGGCGCTTCAGTCTGGAACCGCGCGACCGCTACGGTCGCAGGTTCGAATCCTGCCTCGGGCATGGATGTGTGTGATGTCCTTAGGTTAGTTAGGTTTAAGTAGTTCTAAGTTCTAGGGGACTGATGACCTCAGATGTTAAGTCCCATAGTGCTCAGAGCCATTTGAACCATTTTTTTTTCTTATCTAATATTTAGGCGCACGCGTGGGCAGCATTTACACCGCCTCTTGAACACGTAATCATTTACGCGCTTGATTCCCAGGTAAGTCCGGGTTATCTATCGGCTCACCTTATAGCGCGTGACCTTAATACTGACTCATTTGACTCAGTAGCCAGATGCAATAATGTGTGAGCATTCGAAGAAGAAAAACAGTTCGTAGCAGTGTAATCGCCGTCGCCTGAGAGCTAACTTTGCTTCAAATTGCGCAGGTGCCTGAAGGTTAACAATACAACAAAACCCAAGTCCTAGCTGAAACCTAATCTGTAAGATAAGACAGAAGTAAAATAACAACATTCCCTGTTCCCAATGCTAATATTGCAAACTTCAATGGTCCAAACAAAACATCGAATGTCGCGGCTTGACCTGATTCTCTGCCGTGACATTATTACAGTAGACCTATTTATTATTTCAAGTCATTGTCATACCTTTCGATTGTGCGTTTACAGTTCGATTCCTAGGAGCATTAATTGTAAGCCACTGCACGGCCGGCACTGGTATTGTTGCTCAGTTTTGTTTTCAGTGAAGTAATAGGTGTTGTAGTGAACAGTTCTCGTGACTCCTTCGGTTCTACGTACTACTTTGCCCTTCCAAAGCCTGGCATATTGCATTTTTAAGTGAAAAGTGTATAAACTGTGCCAGTAATTGAAAGGTTTAATTTTACAGTATTAAACGCAGTATAGTAGATTACTTGAGTAGATCTAGTTCCGAGGTTTCAACTACAGAAGATAGTCCGTGTGGATCGAAAAAACGTGAAGCTGATAATCTCCCATCTATCTCATATACAAGAAGTAGCACCGGAACAGGTACTATTGAGGATAAGACAATCACATGAAATAATTCCTTGTGATTTGGTTCTCAAAACATACCTAGCTATCCTGTTTTTGTGGAACGACAGTACATGGAGAGAATTTAAGACGAAATATGAGTGGTTAGTGTGTAGGGACAGCGCGGGGTAGCCGAGCGGTCTCAGGCGCCTTGCTACGGTTCGCGCGGGGCCACCCGTCGGAGGTTCGAGTCCTCCCTCCGGCATGGGTGTGTCTGTTGTCCTTAGCCTAAGTTAGTTTAATTTAGATCAAAGTAGTATGTAAGCCTAGCTTACGTGCTACTCTGTAAACTAGCTGTTCTGCGCTCACAGGCAGCACACCTCATAGGCAGCACACCGCGCCTGTTACACGCGGCGCTCGGGGACCACAGCACAGCTACGACACCTGAGGATGGGCTTACAACAGTCCGAAACCGGTCGTGTGAAAATAAAGTAATTTACAAATGAAGCGGTATTTTCAACCTTTGCTATAATGCTCAGATGCGGATGTTCTGCCAACAGGATTGTTTGTTCTCTCCGAGTTCTGCAGAGAGATGACACCAGCGGAGGCAGCCAGAAATATTTGCGCAGTTTGTGGGATATACCACTGGAAAGTGAACGCTGAGAAAATGTTTTTCCCGTTTTAAGGACAATCGTTTTGACAATAGTGAATTTCCACGTTCAGGAAGACTTTGAAGATTTCATGAAGATCGTCTGAACACATTAATTCACAACGATCCACGTGACTGTACTCAACAACTGGCAGATGTGATGAAATGTGATTATACTACCATCGTGCGACTTTTGCGCTCAATGGAGAAGTTTAAAAAATCCGGTGTATGGGTACCGCAAGTTCTAAGCCAAAATCACAAAAATCAGCAGAAAACAGATGTATATCTCTGGTTGCTCGACACAATTGGCTAGTGAACAACACCGACCATTCCTATCCCGTATCGTTTCAGGGGACGAGCAATGGTGTCTTTATGCTAACGTAACGAAAAGCATGGAACCGTTGTGCCAAAACAAAGCAGCAATTCTCCGTACAACGACCTGCGCGCAGCCACAAAGGATAACGTTAAGCATCTGGTAGGACAGCGACGGTGTGGTGTACTACGAATTTCTTCTCCAGGTGCAATCGTCACTGCTGACATTTATTGTCAACAACTGAAACGCCTTGCAGACGCAGTCCAAGAACTACGACCAGGAAGACTGCTTGAAGTGATACGACGACGGCATTCCGTCTTCTGTTAGACTGACAAAAACACTATAGAGGAATTGCTTTGCAAGTCATTTCGCACCCACTGTTGGAAATAAGAGACGACAATACACTAATAACATTTCTTTGCACGACTGTCCAGTTTCAGCATATGCTTGCCTAGTGATTGACGGCAGCAGCTAAGTATATCAACTCTGGGATGGACTCAGTGCATATTTGAAGCTGTTATAGAGGTTTACTAATACCACGGTTCTCATAGACTTCTGAGTCACGACATAACATTTGTCTACAAATCTTATAGATGATGTTTTGAAGCGTTTTTGAACGTGGTAGGGAAACTAGAAAACCTGAAAAGGGAAATGCAAAGGCTCAATCTAGATGTAGTAGGGGTCAGTGAAGTGAAGTGGGAGGAAGACAAGGATTTCTGATCAGATGAGTATCGGGTAATATCAGCAGCAGCAGAAAATGGTATAACAGGTGTAGGATTCGTTATGAATAGGAAGGTAGGGCAGAGGGTGTGTTATTGTGAACAGTTCAGTGACCGGGTTGTTCTAATCAGAATCGACAGCAGACCAACACCGACAACGATAGCTCAGGTATACTTGCCGACGTCGCAAGCTGAAGATCAACAGATAGAGAAAGTGTATGAGGATATTGAAAGGGTAATGCAGTATGTAAAGGGGGACGAAAATCTAATAGTCACGGGTAACTGGAATGCAGTTGTAGGGGAAGGAGTAGAAGAAAAGTTTACAGGAGAATATGGGCTTGGGACAAGGAATGCAAGAGGAGAAAGGCTAATTGAGTTCTGTAACAAGTTTCAGCTAGTAATAGCGAATACCCTGTTCAAGAATCACAAGAGGAGCAGGTATACTTGGAAAAGGCCGGGAGATACGGGAAGATTTCAATTACATTACATCATGGCCAGACAGAGATTCCGAAATCAGATACTGGATTGTAAGGCGTACCCAGGAGCAGATATAGACTCAGATCACAATATAGTAGTGATGAAGAGTAGGCTGAAGTTCAAGGCATTAGTCAGGAAGAATCAATACGCAAAGAAGTGGGATACGGAAGTACTAAGGGATGACAAGATACGTTTGAAGTTCTTTAACGCTATAGATACAGCAATAAGGAATAGCGCAGTAGGCATTACAGTTGAAGAGGAATGAACATCTCTAAAAAGGGCCATCACAGAAGTTGGGAAGGAAAACGTAGGTACAAAGAAGGTAGCTGCGAGGAAACCATGGGTAACAGAATAAATACTTCAGTTGATTGACGAAAGGAGGAAGTACAAACATGTTCCGGGAAAATCAGGAATACCGAAAAACAAGTCGCTGAGGAATGAAATAAATAGGATGTGCAGGGAAGCTAAGACGAAATAGCTGCAGGAAAAATGTGAAGACATCGAAAAAGATATGACTGTCGGAAGGACAGACTCAGCATACAGGAAAGTCAAAACAACCTTTGGTGACATTAAAAGCAACGGTGGTAACATTAAGAGTCCAACGGGAATTCCACTGTTAAATGCAGAGGAGAGAGAAGATAGGTGGAAAGAATAAATTGAAAGCCTCTATGAGGGTGAAGATTTGTCTGATGTGATATAAGAAGAAACAGGATTCGATTTAGAAGAGATAGGAGATCCAGTATTAGAATCGGAATTTAAAAGAGCTTTGGAGAACTTACGGTCAAATAAGGCAGAAGGGATAGATAACATTCCATCAGAATTTCTAAAATCATTGGGGGAAGTGGCAAAAAAACGACTATTCGCGTTGGTGTGTAGAATATATGAGTCTGGCGACATACCATCTCGCTTTCGGAAAAGCATCATCCACACAATTCCGAAGACGGCAAGAGCTGACAAGTGCGAGAATTATCGCACAATCAGCTTAACAGCTCATGCATCGAAGCTGCTTACAAGAATAATATACAGAAGAATGGAAAAGAAAATTGAGAATGCGCTAGGTGACGATGAGTTTTGCTTTATTAAAAGTAAAGGGACGAGAGAGGCAATTCTGACGTTACGGCTAATAATGGAAGCAAGGCTAAAAAAAAATCAAGAGACTTTCATAGGATTTGTCGACCTGGAAAAAGCGTTCGACAATATAAAATGGTGCAAGCTGTTCGAGATTCTGAAAAAAGTAGGGGTAAGCTATAAGGAGAGACGGGTCATATACAACATGTACAACGACCAAGAGGGAATAATAAGAGAGGACGATCAAGAACGAAGTGCTTGTATTAAGAAGGGTGTAAGACAAAGCTGTAGCCTTTCGCCTCTACTCTTCAATCTGTACATCGAGGAAGCAATGATGGAAATAAAAGAAAGGTTCAGGAGTGGAATTAAAATACAAGGATATCAATGATACGATTCGCTGATGACATTGCTATCCTGAGAGAAAGTGAAGAAGAATTAAATGATCTGCTGAACGGAATGAACAGTCTAATGAGTACACAGTATGGTTTGAGAGTAAATCGGAGAAAGACGAAGTTGATGAGAAGTAGTAGAAATGAGAACAGCGAGAAACTTAACATCAGGATTGATGGTCACGAAGTCAATGAAGTTAAGGAATTCTGCTACCTAGGCAGTAAAATAACCAACGACGGACGGAGCAAGGAGGACATCAAAAGCAGACTTGCTATGGCAAAAAAGGCATTTCTGGCCAAGAGAAGTCTACTAATATCAAATGCCGGCCTTAATTTGAGGAAGAAATTTCTGAGGATGTACGTCTGGAGTACAGCATTGTATGGTAGTGAAACATGGACTATGGGAAAACCGGAACAGAAGAGAATCGAAGCATTTGAGATGTGGTGCTATAGATGAATGTTGAAAATTAGGTGGACTGATAAGGTAAGGAATGAGGAGGTTCTACGCAGAATCGGAGAGGAAAGGAATATGTGAAAAACACTGATAGGGAGAAGGGACAGGATGATAGGACATCTGCTAAGACATGTGGGAATGACTTCCATGGTACTAGAGGGAGCTGTAGAGGGCAAAAACTGTAGAGGAAGACAGAGATTGGAATACGTCAAGCAAATAATTGAGGACGTAGGTTGCAAGTGCTACTCTGAGATGAAGAGGTTATCACAGGAAAGGAATTCGTGGCGGGCCGCAACAAATCAGTCAGTAGACTGATGACAAAAAAAAAAAAATTACGTCTCAGTGAATGGTCAATTTGCTACATTCGCCTTTCTTTGTTAGAACCGAGCACTAGATTTCTTCCTGTGCATGATTTCTGCTTGCTCTGTTCTATTTAAGATGTTTACTGCTTCGTTTCCTATACCAGCTCGAAGGTTTATCCCACATATACACACGAATCTATATTACAACGTCAGTCTCCCAACAGCCTTTCCTCCAGAAGTACTTCTCCCTCCAGCTATTCCTGAGAACTTGTTTGAAGTTTGGAAAATAGGAGAGAGAGGTACTGTCAGAACTGAAGCTGTGTGAGTCGTGCCTGGATAGCTCGATCTTCGACACTACGGTACTGAGTTCCGGGTCATGTCCAACACTCACTTTACAACGGCTTGAAATAACAAGCGCGCACTCTGTTGCAGAGTCCAAGATACTTTCAGGAATCTACGTTGTTCTCTTAAATTTAAAAACAGAGGAAGGTTTTCACTAGCAGATCCATGACAGTGATGACAGTGCTCACTTTCTGAGCAAAAAAAAATAAAGTTGGTAATTTGTGTGTATTTGTGTGTGTGTGTGTGTGTGTGTGTGTGTGTGTGTGTGTGTGTGTGTGCCGGCCGCGGTGGCCGTGCGGTTCTGGCGCTGCAGTCCGGAACCGCGGGACTGCTACGGTCGCAGGTTCGAATCCTGCCTCGGGCATGGATGTGTGTGATGTCCTTAGGTTAGTTAGGTTTAAGTAGTTCTAAGTTCTAGGGGACTGATGACCTAAGATGTTAAGTCCCATAGTGCTCAGAGCCATTTGAACCATTTGTGTGTGTGTGTGTGTGTGTGTGTGTGTGTGTGTGCGCGTTTTATTTTACACTCTGCATGGAAGAGTTATCATGTGCCTGTTGCATATTTTCCGTTTGAATTATAAGATGCTGTTCTTCGTGGAACGCCGCTAGATTATAAAACATACAACTTATCACAATAATGGGAACATTGTAGAGTGAATGCGAACTTTTTTCTCATTTTGAAAGATAAAGTAGGCTAGGAACCACATGATAGGCAAGAGCTGGGGTGTCTGTCCCTAATTATGACTCTGTTTTGAGTAGTATATGCGTTTCGATTCTGAGAAGCAAGCGTGGATGCTAAATCAAAATCTGGCTTCCCATCTCGCTGAGAAGAAGCGGGAATTGCCGTGCAAATTGAATCCATGGTGCTCAATATCACATGTCTATCTGTTCAGTAACGGAAAAAGTACGCGTTACTCGGGGATAAGCGGTGATCATCATTCATAGGCTGCTGAATCTATCAAATGTCTCCGGCCAGTAGTTACCACGCTCGGTCTCTGTAGAACAGGGACAGCGAAGAATTCTGCACTTGCCTGTAGCTCTTGCATGTGTGCTTTTCTTTGTCGCCCAAGTGTCAACTTTCCCCATTACTACTCCAAGCTCCCTGAGTGGGAAGAGGGGGAAAAGGAGAGAGAGAAGGAAGTGGAACGCTCCATATGGCAGAGCAGTGGTGCAGGGTACACTGAATGGATTGCAGATGGCTTTACTTCACACTTCGGAACAACGCAGAACAAAAACAAAAGAAATATTTTCATTATTACTTATATTTGTCGTGATGCAGGTATGATTCATATCAGGTGCAAAGTATAGTCGTTCGGGCACATACAGTCAATTTCCCAGATTTTTGACTCTCAGGGTTCCACTTAACCATCACTTATTTATTACTTAATTGTATTTTATTCTAACAGCCACTATTATCTGTGTCATATTTAATTAAAATATTGCAACACGTTTAGATCATGTTCTGCTAATCTTCAGGCGTTTCTACATATAGAAAATTGTTATTTAAAATTACAATGTCTTCAACTAAATTATCGAAGGACTGTTTGTTTATTGTTCGCTGCTGCTGTGGCCGTTGGGGTATTTGGAAGAGGCCATCAATTTCTGGCCAACCACTGCTCCCCTCTCTCCAGATACCCCACCAGCCACACCAGCAGCAAACAATAAACTAATAGTCCTACGTTAATTACGTTTAAGATATTTTAATTTTAAGTAGCAATTCTCTATATGTATAAAATCCTGAAGATGAGCAGAACATGCTCGAAACGCATTGCAGTATGCTAAATTAAACATAAAACAAATAAAAGTGACTGACATCAGAAAATAAAAATGAGTAATCATTCCACACAGTCGCGGTTCCCAGACTTGGCGACTATGGCCAGAAGTAATTATGACTTATTTAGTTTCACAACCGAAAAAAAGTCCTTCACGGTACATATGTTGACAGAAGCGTTGTATCACGTCTGCAACCTTAATATGGAAACGTGTGACACTCTTTTAGCAGAAAACAATGTACAACTCCTAGACAGTTTTTACGTACAAGAGCCTGTTTTTTAAATGACAATTACATTACAGGTGGATGAGTCCCATTTGGACATGCACAGTAGCACTCTCAACTAAAACGGTAAACATTCTGAAAAAATTCAAAAACTGATTTAAAACTGGCAGCAGCCTTAGAACGCTTAGAAACCTAATCGTGTAATTATTTCCACAACTAATATTCTTCATAAATCGCATTTTCCTCAACACCAGTGAACATAGGGAAATGGAAGGCGTGCATTGTCAGAAGTTATCCCTTTCACAGAGCAGGTTTTTTTTGTTATATGCATCCGTATCTAATCAGCCATAAGTTAATTCTCACTTTGCAACGTCTTATTGTCGGCAGTGTGTAGTAAATTGCCCTTATAATGCGAGATCTCCAATCCATCCCAGTTGTCCTGATTTTCGTTCCAGCTTTAATTTTTCCCTAATAAATTCAGCGGTAGCTGGTCTCAACTCGAGAAAACTTCCAGGCATCCATCTTGACTTAACTGGTGTGCTTTGTAGTAGTATATAATGTCTCCATACTCTCCATTCAATTCCATCAAAAACTGTTTCAACTGACGGTATAATAATGCGCATGACTTCAGAGAACTTACCACTCGTACTATTAATCTCACTACGAAGTAGACGAAATTAAGGAATTCTGCTACTTCGGAAGGAAAATTCTCCATGACGGACGAAGCAAGGAGTACATAAAAACAGACTAACAGAGACAACAAAGGGGTTTACAGCCCGAGAATGTCTACTACTATCAAACATTGGCCTTAATTTGAGGAAGAATTCTCTGAGATTCTACGTTTGGAGCACATCATTGTATGGTACTGAATCATAGACAGTGGGGAAACGGGAACAGATGAGAATCAAAGCACCTGAGATGTGGAGCTACGGAATAATGTTAAAAAACCAGGCGGACTGTTGAAATAAGAAATGAGAAGGCTCTCCGCAAAATCGGCAAAGAAAAGGAAACACAGAGAAGACGAGTTAGGACGACTTTTCTTAAGGCATCAAGGAATAACATCCATGGCGCTAGAGGGAACTAGAGCGAACAAACTGTAGATAAGACAGAGATTTTAAGATATGCAACACATAATTGAGGATGGTTGGTGCAAATGCTACTCCGACTGGTTGGTTGCTTTGAAGATTAAAGGGACCAAACAGCAAGGCTGTCTGTCCCTGCTACCCTGAGATGAAGAGGTAGCACAGAAGAGGGATTAGTGGCGCACCGTATAAAACAAGGTCGGAAGACAGATGGCTGAAAAGAAAGAACGTTGATCACTTGGTGCATGCCTGTAAATTTACAAAAAACTGCTTCTTGATGTACGAGTGAATGAATTTATGATGGCTATGTGCTTATCTATGTCCCCTCACACGATAGGCAGTTGCTTGTTCAATGCAAAATACAAACAACCATTCATCAAAAAAAGGGAATTACTAAGATCATATGCCGAGAGTGTCAATCTTGGTACATTAAACAGACGAGGAGGTCCATCTGCCCCAGGCTTAAAGAACATAATAGATGTCGGAGATTGAAGAAACCTGATTCAGCCTTTGCGGATCATTGTTTTAACTGAAACCACAAATACATAATTGAGGTACAAATCTTACACACACAGGAAACGGGGGCTAAACTGTGTCAGTTACGAATTCTAGATATTAAAAAAACAGATGTGTACATCCACTACACCTATTACTAAATGAGCTAATCTAATTCAATTATTTACCTCTTTTAGAGGATATCACAAATCTGGGATAGAAGTAAAATTTTGAGCCTCAATCCAATAGTAGATAAAAATTTCTAGGCTGATGCATAACTTCATTCTTAGGTTTGTTTAGTCATTTTAGTGTAATTTGCTAAATTGTGTAATTCCATATGTAATTTGTCAAAAAATTTTCATTGAAGTAATTTTTACGTTGAGCCAAGGATCGATACATTAAAAAGTTGACATGACTGTCTTTGCCTTATCATCATGTTTATCTTTACATTTTCATCCTTAGAGCCAGTAATAAATGGGCTGGTAATCCGAAACCTAATTTATGCAGTAACCATAATAAAATATGTGAAACAAGGCAAAAAAAATGTATGCTTAGTTAATAATAATAATAATGCTGAAAATTTTACTTTTATGAATTCTTATAACAATAGTAATAGAGATAATAACAATAATATGTACACAATTTTCAAAAGATATTTTCTTGTCTTAAGATCACTTTTCAGTGAAGCATCCATCTTAGAAAGCGTTACATAATTTTTCTTCTCATTCTTTTTTGTTACTTTACTGATGGCTGGTGTCACCGCTGATTCTGACACACTTGCAACATCATCATAATTTTGGATCCACTTGACCGTTCTCACGAAATCTTCTGATCTGGGGAAATAATTAACTGATGCCGTGTGTTCGGCATGCACTGAATTTCCAAGATTTTCCAAGAATATTCAGACCCTCAATATATAATATTGCTCTCATTTCATTTTGAAGCACTGTACAAAATGTTACTTCAAATCGACCCATTGCATCACTTGTGCTGGCTGCATACTCTTGATGATTTTTAGGCTCATGGCCGACCAAGTTGCGCTGGTGGGTGTAACTGACATTCTGTGTACCCGTTTCTAGAAATAAAAGACTGTACACTAATTTTTCCAGGCTATGGACTGCAGTCGCTGTCATCAGAATACATGCTTCAAACATGGAAAGTTTTCCTTCATCTGTTTGACGAATCTACTAATATTTCCAACAAAACACCAATCAATGACAAACTTGGAAAGTGTTCCTTTATCTGTCTGACGAATCTACTAATATTTCCAACAAAACACCAATCAATGACATAATTATCATTGGGTTACGATTCTAACAGAACAGAAACAATAAACATTCGAATAATTGAGAAGTAATGAACAACGTCTTGTAAAAATCACGAACAAGCACTTTGTTGTTAACGTCGAGAATTTGTTGGACTCTGCTGGAACGATAAAAATCATTATTAGCAAAGTTTAAGAGAAAACTGTAAAATATTTGTATCAAATTACATATATAATTATTAAGGTTTATGGTGAAACTACAACAAAATATCAAGAACTTTCTTATACACCCGTTGCTTATGCATTTTCAGAGAAAGTAATCAAATTTAAAATAGTTATCTATGTATTTAAATGATGCATTTGATAACCAGTTGGGGTCATACAGATCCGGAGAGAACAGCATTGTTAAAGTAATACTGCCGAGCGGTCTAAGGCGCAGCAGTCATGGACTGTGCGGCTGATCCCACCGGCGGTTCGAATCATCCCTCGGGCATGCGGTGTGTGTGTTTGTTCTTAGGATATTTTAGGTTAAGTAGTGTGTAAGCTTAGGGACTGATGACCTTAGCAGTTAAGTCCCATAAGATTTCACACGCATTTGAACATTTGAAAGCAATACTAGAAAGGCTGCTTGTAGCGAGTAGCGGCCTACGTTTAGGCGTCGCTGAGTCGAATTTACTCTGAAGGAAAAAGGAGATCAGGGTTTAATGTCCCGTCGACATCGATGTCATAAGAGATGTTGCTCGAGCTCGGCCTGTTTAAAAGACGGCGAAGGAAAACGGCTCTGTAGTCTTAAAGGAACCACCACGGTGTTTGGTTGGAGCGATTTAGGGAAATCACGGGAAACCTAAATCTGAGTGACCGGGCGCGGATCTGGACCGTCGTCCCTCCGAATGCGAGTTCAGTAGGCTAACCACTGCTCCACCACGCTCGATACGTTTACTCCATATCCTGTAATGGAAGATCTAATACACGATCTGGCAATTCGGACATCGGCAACAACCTTTAGTTGAGTTGTGCCATTAATTTCTTTTTTTAGCCACATCGGTTCAGTACCTCCTCATGTGTTATTCGTTCTACACATCCAATTTTCAGTATTCGTCTGTAGCACGATATTTCAAAATCGTCTGCCTTCTTCTTGTACATATTGCCATCATCCACGTTTCACACCTTCACAAGGCTTCACTCCAAACGAATACCTTTGTTCTGCAAAACAAGTAAAGGTACTGACCTCGCTTCATTCTGCATTGATGCAACGTTGATGGCCTGGCTGACAGTGAAGAGCGATAGTAAACCTCGATTAACTGTAGGTGCTTCCTGATTAACTTTGGTACTTGAAGCTTCCCGTAACAGATGTGATGGGACGACCATGGTGCGAAGTATAGATTAGAAGGGGCTTCACAGCTCATAATGGAGATGTGAAGTCTTGTACCCTTGTTTACATTATTGCCAACGAAACAAAAAATCTTCGTGACAAGAACTGTTACAATTGATAAAAAATACCACACATTCTACCAGACAACTTCTCCTTTATCTCCGAAAAAATACTAAATGAGGGTTTATAATTTTTATAGAGGGCGAAAAACTCACGGAATTTCATCAGAGAAATAATTCCATGTAATTTTAACCACGCACTGGAACGATTAATAGAGTGATAAGGCATATACTGTTTAATTAGAAAGTCTTATTTTATCTCTCTAAATTTCGTTTTTAATGTTGAACTTAAGTAGCAATGACGACTGATAAGCTATAGAACACTGTTACTTGCTATGTCAAAAATTTCTTAAATCACTTGAACATGCTCTACAGTTTCTTCTATAAAACGACAGTAGATAGTTAGAACCTTTAAAATTCATTGGACTAACACAGTATATGATAATAATAATAATAATAATAATTACCTTAATTATACACAACATTATAAGACAGCATGAATACCATGGTAATATTACAAGACATATATGTGCAACAAACGTGTGAAGGTTCAGTATAATTTGTTTATGCCTGCTCAAGAGACAAATGTTTTCAGGAGATATCAGACCAGTAATTCTGAACATAGCTGCTGTTCACCAACGGTGAATGTGAATAAATGATTTGAGAAAATCAGCCAAACAGTTGGAGGTATACAGGTTTATTAACAGCCTTTATACGCGCAACTGATTGGCTGATATTCTCGAAACATTCACTTTACACTTATTTTGGGGATTACAGTATAAACTAAAATACTATGCTCATGAAACACTCTAATATGGTACACAGATTGGTCTAAAGGAGCTTGTTCCACTTCGTGTTCCACAAATTGACCTTATGATTGGAGTAACGTATCGTCAGTAGCATTACGTAAGTATGGCCGCATTTCATGATATTCCAGAGAGAATGAAAATTCGGATAGATATTTCGGTTTAGAATTTATTTTCAGTTTCAACAGGGAAATATATTGGAAATCCTGTCGTACAGTGTCACAAGGGAAGCTGTTAAAAAGCAAGCCACAACCTTTGAGAATTACACGGTAGGTGTGAGCAACAAATTTGCAATGTAGCTTCTAATGGAGAGCGGTATAGCACTAGAGGCTGTATGAAGGTAGCAGCTAAAGCGTCTCGCAAAATTGGGACGAGGTAATTTCGTAACTAAACGACGACAGGGACTAGCTGGCGTCTTGATGGTAATATAGAAACCTCACAGTATATGCTCCGTGACGTACCGTGATTTCAGTGCTGATAAAATTACTACATAGTGTACATCCGTGCACTGAATACAATTTTGTATGTTGCATATTGTCGTAAATTAGATGAGACCTTCTAGAAGCACATAAATGTTAAATTTTGGATCAGTCCGTAATGCGTTCATTGTATAGTAAAATTGAGCGTACGAAGGACGTACCGTCGTGTCACCGGTAATTGCCAGCTGCATCGGAGACCTTGACATCAGAAATCGCACCCGTCGTCTACTACTTCACATCTTAAAGACTAAGCAATACATTTAAGATATCTGTCGCAGACGAGTGTTACGTAATTTCTATCTATGAAACGTAACAGGTGCAAATCAGATGATTAAAAATACGACATCTGTTCATTCGTGTTTTGGTATATGCGTAAAATCACTGCTTTAGCAGCGACGACAAGTCCTCTGCCCTTCGTACGGCTTCTAAACTCTGCGCATTAGCGGAAAGTCATAAGTCCACGTCACAAAGCGCAGACGTTAATGGGTTCCTTTTGTGCTTTGCGCTCTCTAAGAATAGTCAATATATTTAAGGTACACTACTGTAGTCTCATGTACAAAAATACTGACGGCATTTCAAGGCCAAGAACAATTCACAAATCCGAGTAATTCTTCTGTGATACAGTTATTAGTTACACGAAAGTACCCAGTGGTTACGTTGATTTTATTGACGACTGCCTCTGTATTCACTCTTGTTAAGGCACGGTTGCCTCATGATACGTGACGGGGAGGTATCAGTCGTAAGAATCACCGACACTGTGCAACTGAAGTGCAGGTAGCTAATGTACGGAAGTCGCTGAAATTCTGCAGTAGAGAATTAACCACAAAGAAAGTAAAGGGTGACATGTACCGTTGTCCCGTTATTGTGCTTCCCAATTTTGACAACGGCGTTACACAGCGGAAACCTTTGCGGTTTTAGTATGGTTCAAAACGGTTCAAATAGCTCTGAACACTATGGGACTTGAAGTACTATGGGACTTAACATCTAAGGTCATCAGTCCTAACTAACCTAAGGACATCACACGCATCCATGCCCGAGGCAGGATTCGATCCTGCGACCGTAGCGGTCGCGCGGTTCCAGACTGAAGCGCCTAGAACTGCTCGGCAACAACGTCCGGCTTTTGGTATCCTGTCAAAAAATTCCCTGTTGTACAGATCTATGAAATGTGACCTTTCGACCCAAGAAAACAGTCAACCCCGCACTGTCAACGAAGTCGTTGTAGCAAAGTGTTCTTCACACTTCTCTGGCAATATGTTTCTTGAAAATATTCTAAATAAATAACTAAAGGGAAACACAAAGTTAACAAAATTTGAATAACGTTAACGATTCTATTTGTAATTTAATTTTAAATATTACCTTGAAGAAACGTGGTGTCAAGCAAGAGCGAAAATTTGTGTTCGAGAATATCATGAATGCTAAGTAACAAACACCTTTAAACACAATTACTTTCAGTTTTACGACTTGAAATGTTTATGATCTTAGCATATTAAAGTACACCAATACAGCTTTGAGAATGACTCCGTCTCAGGCAACATGCAATGGGATATCAAGATCTACAAAATTGAGTCGTGGCACACGGCTCGTTTATTAAGCTCAGTGGACTGATTACAGAGAGATCAAGAAGAATACTCGATATGGAGTCCAGGTATAGTCAGTTACGAGGTGAGAATCTTACCGGCACAGTAAATCAAGCCAAGCACGTCCCTGTGGTCGTCGTCTGAATAACAGGTTATCATAGGGTCCGAGAGTCGATCGAGAACAACACACAAGTGGTCTTCCACTAGGCGTGTTGGTGCTTTTATTCCGAGTTGGAAGAAGCAGACTTGTGATCCGAACTGGTGCTGGGAGACTTGTACATGTCTTGTAGCGCCACTCGCATATACGTGCTGATTTGCTCGTCTCTGATGGTCGGACGGCGCAAATCCTATCGCCTGTGCCGGCTTCCTAATGACTGGATGAAGCACGACACACACATAATTTAACTTTCACATTCAATATGTGCAGACCACAGCAAGAAGTGATTCCTGCAGTACTGATTCTAAATAATTCTTAACTGGAACTGCTGTGGTGTTGTGTGGAGGTGGAAGTCTTTGTTCAGGTCGTTCATGCTATCTCTTTCAATGTAAGGCTCTTCTTTTGTGTTCAGGATCTGGTAACGCGCTATGGAGCCTTGCGTATCACCCTCATAGCCCACTGATTCACAAGTAATGACCAGTCACGGCTGATTCACCTAACAGCCTGTACTAAGCTGAGTAGTGTTCTTACATCTTCCAAGGCAGCCTCTGTATGACGGGTACGTACACATTTCTCGTCTTTCACGTTTCCCTCACGCGTCTCAACGTTTTTCTGCTAGTGAGGAAATTCTCCCTGGTTTTTCCATCTCCGTTTTACTTCAGTTTTACCATCGACTATACCTACACATGGATCAGGCAATACCATTCACAGAATCGAAAATAAATACAAAACATACAAGCGAAATTTACGACGAACTACAAAATAAAAATAAAAAACATCGTATGTGTGCAGTGTGCATGTTACCGAGTGTTGTAGATGTATAGCGCTACAGCAGTGATTGCCAGATGGCAGCAAAAAAGACAGACGCCGAGAGAGATCCCACTGGCTACACACGTGACATCAATTGCTGTGTATACTTCCGGCCGTCAGTATTGCAACACCATACATGTGGCATACAACAAACGTTAATTTGACATGTACTACGTGCTTGGACCTACAAGTGAACAGTACTTCAGCGCAACTGTACAAAGGAGATAAGTGTAACGCTGTCAAGAGTCTGAATACGGGGCTATTGTTTTTTCAAGATCCGATCATTCGCGAAATTAAAACCACAGTAAAAATCGTATGAAGACTTGTCCACTCTTTCTGTGGTATTCCCATATGGGATACAACATAGGACCAGAGATGGCCGGGCGTAGCGTAGCAGCGAATTGTCGCCGTCAGAGATCTGTGCGACGGCAAACAATCTGTACCAATAGTCGTTAAATGTATTTTTCCAAGAACGTTCAATACGTAATGCAACATATTCTTTTCTTGGCCAATTTCCGTTGAAAATAGGTGGAATTTGTTGTGGGACAACGTGAAATATTTGCCCTTTACCCGGTATAGTTCCACGAACTTCAGAATAACGTCCTCACTTCAAGAGATCACCAGTTTGGTATTTTAGATAAGTGTGGGTGCTAAAAATCGTAGAGGGAGACCCATAAATGAATACAGTGAGCAGATTCAGAAGGATGTTGGTTGCAAAACTTATTCAGAGATGAAGAGGCTTGCACAAGATAGAGTAGTATGAACTTCTGCATCAAACTGTCTTCTGACTGAAGACCACATCAACAAGGGTGCACGAATACTTTTGGTCGGGTAGAGTAGCTGAGGGGTAGCTTCTCCTAGTCAAGTTGTGCCACAAATTTCTCTTCTCTCCAATTCTATTCCATACCTCCTCATTAGTTATGTGATCTACCCATATAATCTTCAGCATTCTTGTACAGCACCACATTTCGAAAGCTTCTATTCTCTTCTTGCCTAAACTATTTATCGTCAACGTTTCACTTCCATACATGGTTACACTCCATACAAATACTTTCAGAAACGACTTCCTGACACTTAAATCTATACTCTATGTTAACAAATTTCTCTCCTCCAGAAACGCTTTCCTTTCCATTGTCAGTCTACATTTTATATTCGCTATACTTCGACCATCATCAGTTTTTTGCTCCCCAAATAGCAAAACTCATTTACTACTTTAATCGTCTCATTTCCTAATATAATTACCGCAGCATCACCCGATTTAATTTGACTACATTCCATTATCCTCGTTTCGCTTTTGTTGATGTTCATCTTATATCCTCGTTTCAAGACACTGTCCGTTCCTTTCAGCTGCTCGTCCAGGTCCTTTGCTGTCTCTGACAGAATTTCAATGTCATCGGTGAACCTCAAAGTTTTTGTTTCTTCTCTATGGATTTTAAATCCTACTCCGATTTTTACTTTTGTTTCCTTTGCTGATTGCACAATATACAGATTGAATAACATCGGAGATGGGATACGACCCTGTCTCACTCCCTTCCCAACCACTGTACGTGTAGGTACCTCCTATAAATAACTAGCTAGGTTAGTCCAAAAGGTGGAGGAAAATAAGGGAGTACCACCCCGAAAGTACCACCCCCAAAAGGTTTATACCAGTAAAACAATGTGGTCTGCAACCAACTGACCTTCCGGTTGATGGCACATTCCTTTTAGAGTAGCTTTCAAGGTGTTACAAAAAGGTAAGGCCAAACCTTCCGGAAACATTCATCACACACAAAAAAAGAAAATATGTTATGTGGACACGTGTCCGAAAACGCTTACTTTCCATGTTAGAGCTTATTTCAGTACTTCTCTTCAAATCACATTAATCATGGAATCGAAACACACAGCAACAGAACGTACCAGCGCGACTTCAAACACTTTGTTACAGAAAATGTTCAAAATGTCCTCCGTTAGCGAGGATACATGCATGCACCTTCCGTCGCATGGAATCCCTGATGCGCTGATGCAGCCCTGGAGAATGGCGTATTGTATCACAGCCGTCCACTATACGAGCACGAAGAGTCTCTACATTTGGTACCTGGGTTGCGTAGACAAGAGCTTTCAAATGCCCCCATAAATGAAAGTCAAGAGGGTTGAGGTCAGGAGAGCGTGGAGTCCATGGAATTGGTCCGCCTCTACCAATCCATCGGTCGCCGAATCTGTTGTTGAGAAGCGTACGAACACTTCGACAGAAATGTGCAGGAGCTCCATCGTGCATGAACCACATGTTTTGTCGTACTTGTAAAAGCACATGTTCTAGCAGCACAGGTAGAGTATCCCGTATGAAATCATGATAACGTGCTCCATTGAGCGTAGGTGGAAGAACATGGGGCCCAATCAAGACATCACCAACAATGCCTGCCCAAACGTTCACAGAAAATCTGTGTTGATGACGTGATTGCTCAATTGGGTGCGGATTCTCGTCAGCCCACACATGTTGATTGTGAAAATTTACAATTTGATCACTCATCCGTAAAGAGAACGTTTGCACTGAAATGAGGATTGACACATTGTTGTATGAACCATTCGCAGAAATGTACCCGTGGAGGCCAATCAGCTACTGATAGCGCCTGCACACGCTGTACATGGTACGGAAACAACTGGTTCTCCCGTAGCACTCTCCATACAGTGACGTGGTCAACGTTACCTTGTACAGCAGCAACTTCTCTGACGCTGACATTAGGGTCATCGTCAACTGCACGAAGAATTGCCTCGTCCATTGCAGCTGTCCTCGTCGTTCTATGTCTTCCCCAGTCGCGAGTCATAGGCTGGAATGTTCCGTGCTCCCTAAGACGCCGATTAATTGCTTCAAACGTCTTCCTGTCGGCACACCTTCGTTCTGGAAATCTGTCTCCATACAAACGTACCGCGCCACGGCTATTGCCCCGTGCTCATCCATACATCAAATGGGCATCTGCCAACTCTGCATTTGTGAACATTGCACTGACTGCAAAACCACGTTCGTGATGAACAGTAACCTGTTGATGCTACGTACTGATGTGCTTGATGCTAGTACTGTAGAGCAATGAGTCGCATGTCAACACAAGCACCGAAGTCAACATTACCTTCCTTCAATTGGGCCAACTGGCGATGAATCGAGGAAGCACAGTACATACTGACGAAACTAAAATGAGCTCTAACATGGAAATTAAGCGTTTCTGGGCACATGTCCACATAACATCTTTTCTTTGTTTGTGTGTGAGAAATGTTTCCTGAAAGATTGGCCGTACCTTTTTGTAACACCCTGTATATGAAACTCCTCAGTTCTTGTGAATTTTTATGTAGTAAGAGGAATTCTCGATAAGTAAACGCCAAACAAAGTTGCGTAAATTTCTGTTAGCAACCATGTTTCCTTGAATTCGTTTCCCACGCAAATACATTCATGCAGACAACCTGTGTGAAATTGGTATAAGTGGATATCTGACGTTTGAGACTGACTTTAGTATCTGATGAACGACCGTGTAGTTAAACATCCTCGTTCCGTTTCGCTTGTTTACACACCATTTCTCCTCCGACAGTGGGGAGATGAATTCTGACGCTGTTTGTTCAGCACCGATCGCGACGCCCGCGTCACTACAACAGGCGGCGTCCTGCCAGAGGAGGAAATTAATTAGTTAGCGGCAGTCATTAGGGCGGGGCGTGGCCCAGTCATTACGGCGAGTGGAGCCCGGCAGACGCGGGAAGCCACCTGCGGACGGCGGCCCGCGCTCGCCGCGTCACGTGACTCGCGCCGCGTGACGTCAAGGGGGGCGTGGCGGGCGCCCGCCGGCATCGACCGCCGCCGCCACAACAGCGCCAGACGCGCCTCCTTTCCAATCAACCTAAGTGTGCGGACACCGAGCACGAGCCTTTGTCCGCGCGCCCGCTTCCAGGACGTCGAGTATTTCCTTACTGTTAAAATGCCTCGCGCCGAGACGATTGTCCTGCAGCGCACTCATTCACGCAGGAGCTGACGCTGGTTCTTCAAGCGCTGTTGATGCGTAGCCAGCTGACGTGTCCGTGTCCCATCTAGTCTGTACTTGAATCGGTCATCAGCATCGTGTAGCTCTCCGAGCTGGTCAGCGATAGATGCTACATTGTTGCTGGCATTTGCAACCTTTATCGAGCACCGCGAGTTACCCTCTTTTCGATACTTGCTACCTGGACTAATGTCTGCCCTTCTTCATTCCATTCACCAATATAAGACCTACTGTAAACTCCGCATGACACAGTACTCGTTAAAGACTGTACTATGGTAAGGGAGCGGGGTTCACCTTATGAGAGAGGATTTTTGTATAGATATCGACCGCGTGCACCTGAATGGTGACAAATCAGACTTACACCCACTCTGTAATAACAATGATCCGTCAAGTAAGTTCGAAATGCAATTACGCGTCAGGATGGACCAAAAGCAACCCTGAATATGCTACCAATTTGATAATAATACGGTCGCCAGCCTAATTAGGCATTAACTGAGTTTCTTCCCTGTACAAGTTGGTATATATTCATGCAAAACAACAAGTAGTAACACTGCATAATATAGTAGAATTTTAGAACCAGGAAATCTATTGAACTGATAGTTTCACGTTCTGTACTGATATGGAAAAACCATGAATACATAACACTACACTATAATGTACACTATAAAACTTTATACTGTCTATTAATCTGATTAAAATCGGGCATAGGTTACCCTAGAAATAGCACTTTCGTGCCACACACAAAATGCCAATTTTGATAAAGATAAAACACTGATAAATTTTTACTTTTATATTGACTTTAACTTTTGCTGGTCAAACCAATTTAGAACACCTCAGAATTCAAATGAATTAAAGTGGGGGGGGGGGGGGGGGGAGCTGAAACTGTTATGATCACTGTATTAAAAAAAATGATTATTGAATTTATTATGCGTTCAAGATATCCAGTATGTAAGTTGCTACTCTTTTCATCTTATTTACTGCTCACTTAAATACCTTTATATCTGTCTCGAAATAATAAACTTCATTACTATGTCAATATTTAAGTTATCTTTCAACTTCGTTAGACCTTCATTATTCATTTACTGGTTCATTAACAAAACATTTCTTTAAACACCATTCTAATATAGCTAGTTCTGCAAATAATTATTATTAACACAAATTTTAATTTTCATTTCGGGACCCTCGGATTGCACTACATTTGGAAAGGACCCTGTCTGGGTTAGTTATGAGGATAATTAAATGAGGGGAAAGTTCTTGTAAAATTTAGGTTATTATTGCACCAAACAGACATAGTTCACTTTCTGATCCATACGAATACAATACTAAAAGTTTCAACCTGCTAGTATCGATGCGGCGGTTGGCGGGCGGCGAGATGGCGAGGTACAGAGCACACATACAACCGCAGCTATGGCTCCTGACGTATCGGCACTTTAGTTCTTCATAACGTCGCAATACTTTTCCATTTAGTACCTATGGAATTTAGCCATGCTGTATAGGCGTTGGAACGGCATACCCGAGGCTCACTGAAGCTACGTCTTCCAGGAGCGCCTCCTCGCTCCAGAAGGTGTTGCTCAAACCAGTGCCAAACTCCAACTACTGCTGAGCCCGTTGTGCCGTGCAGTGCCCGCGTGCATTTTCCCGCGCTCGCCTGCCATCCCCCTTTTATCGGTCCCTGACAGACCGGGTATTCACCCGAGGTTTTGCGTTCTATATACCCTAACACATTGCCTACGTATGGACCAGACGGACAGTTACAATTTTAAACATCTTACAACAGTGTCAACATTTTTTACATTTCAATTCTATTACAATATTGCTTGACATTTGACAACAACATTGATATTCACCTTGAAACTTGTTTACAGTTTTCTTAACACAATGGCATGAAACAAAACAAAATTGAAAACAGAACATTAATTACACAAGTTAATCGAAAAACCAGATGGGAAGAACTACTTATATGTACAATATTACAGAGTCGTTGTTGTTACACTACATTTGCTGTACATTATTCATTGAGCAGTTCGTACAGTATAACACGTGTTTTAATAAATGTATTAAAAGTATTAAAATACAAAACTGAATGAAAAGTCCAAAAGTTCGCTGTAGCTGTATTTATTTAAGACGGTTAGAGACTCACCGTGCAACGGTTCTTTCGCGGTCTCATCAATACGGTACCACAACGTTTAAGTTCTACCACCGTAAAGACAGAAGATCCGCGATTCGGAATGTCAGAACTGAGCAGTAAGTAGCGGTAGGAACACCACCACAAAATCACGCAGCACTAACACTCCAAACCATCGAATCTCGGGGAGAGATTTTACCCGTGTTCAACCTAGTGGTAAAGTATCGAGCTATTTCTCTCTGAATCATACAGTTTGAGGGAAAAGCAGTGACAATAATTACTTTTGGAAACCTTTTTCAGCCAAAGCCTGTTATAACAATAAACTGTTTCGCTTAATAAAACGGCCGCCAGCCTAAATCGGGCACAGTGTCTATACAGAAAGATTAAGTCAGTTTTCGACACCGAATAAATAACTACTTTCACTTACTACGGTCACTTGGCAATAAGTACTATTAATCCTACTTTCTGTTAGTTATGGAATTTATCACTATACTTCAGTAATTATTTAAAGAAGACACACATATGTTTCAATAACGATACAAAAAAATATTAAACTTATAGCTATCATTCATATGACCAAAACTATTATTTAACACGACTAAATTTCATTTCTTAGGGACTGTTATTTGTTACCAACACCAATATTTGTCTGGCTTTCTTTGACATGGAGAAGCAACACGAACAATTACTGTTAAGATTGTTGCAATTAAACAATTATGTTACTTTACTTTCAGAAATATTATTGAAAACTTATCCTCATGGTCACGCAAAGCGGTGGCCCTTAAACTGATACGTGCAAATTTTAGTATTTAATAATGATTTTCAGAATTTAGTACCAAAACAGTATTCTTGCCTGTAATTTACTATTGTTCGAGCTTCAATAAACATCGCAATAAATTCGTTTAGGTAAGGACCCTACTGAGGTAAATGACATAGGAAAATCACGGTTAAACACAAAGGTACATTTAACACTTATATTCCACTGATTGAAGATGGATGGTTCATACTGTGACACACTTCTAAAAAAAAGAACTTTGCCTGTTGCTGATGTCGAAGGAGGCGTGAGGCGGTGCTGCGTAGTGACATTGCGCAGGTACGGCTCTTGATGTACATAGCTCTGTCTTCCTCTTGGTGGCGACGATAAAATTGCAAATTTCTGAGCTATTAATTTATTGCCGTACTGCGCCGATCATGTAGAACACGTCGGAGGCCAAAAACCCAGTCTTGCGAATAAATTCGGGGCCTCTAGTGCTTGACCAACGTAATGTGTGTTCATCACTTGCAGGGCAGCTACCGACTGTGTGCTACTCGCGCGCCAATTCGCACTCGCGCGCCACCTTTTCCATTCCACCACAGAACGGAGTTCCGTTCCACCTATGATCCCTACACCTTTTCACTTTACACTTCCGCTTACAATAAACCTAAGTATGAACCATCTACAATTGCATAGCAGCATATACATACAGAATTGACGTAATTAATTACAGTTGTACTTGACATATTGCTTAATTATTGACAAAACATGTTTTAATATATTTATTCCACTTATGTCAAAGCGGTTATTTTAAATAGATAAACTACACTTAACAAAAGCTTACTCTCGTTTTGGTATTTTCATAATTTTTCAAAATTATTATGGAACAAAAAAATTTTAAAATATACATATTAATGGCAGTATTATATTTACAATGGCAGCTGTTAAGTTGCACCTTCTGGTGCGTATGATACTATGCCATATAGTGCGGGGAGCTATTACAGAATGCCGCGGAGTGACAGTTGGAGTGGCCAGGCAAAGTTCTCAACCTCCTTCAATTGATAAAAACGACCATCAATAAAGAATGCCCAATCTGTTTTAAAATAACGAAATGGCATCACTCTATCAATTAAAATATGTGGTTACATTTCGTGGTTTTAAGACAGTGTGGACATTCATCGTTCATGATAGTTTTTGTGAATTGAAGGAGGCTGAGAACTTTGCCTAGCCACGCCAACTGTTAATCTGCGGCATAATATACACCAAAAGGTGTAACTTAGAAGTTGCGAAGCCGGTTCTGTGAGTTTCTAACCGAATAAAATAAATACAGCTAAAGCGGACTATTGGACCTCTCTTTCAAAGTTTTCGGGGGCGTTGAGCAACAGTCATGCAATACATTTTAAAAGAGTAAATCACCATTTGACTATGTATTACTATATTTATCTTATGTGTATCTAGATATCGGGTTTTATGTAATTAACAAGCACAATGCTAAAAGTTGTTAGACCATTATTAGGTAATATCTGTTCAGGCAGTCCAGAGCAGGTTATGCACAGTCAAATGGCGGTTTACTCTTTTAAAAATGTTTCGGTCGCTTTTATAATTTAATAATTTTAACACCCGTGTGTAGCCACCTGTAAGAATTACTCGATGACTTAGGTGTAGTTACTTTAGCTGTAGTAGCCCTAGTTTTCAAATTATCTGTTACATTTGTTGGAATGATTCTGGAAAAATGCCACTCATTATTGTGGTAAGCGCAGACGAGACGCTAGTCCGACCAGTTTCGTTGTTCCAGTCTTTCGAGTTTTTAACAAGCAGGCATAGCACTACACATCAAACGAATTCACAATCGTGGTGGCGGCATCGTAGTAGCTCTGTATAACCCATACGAAAGTCTAACGGAAATTTTTGGCATACTTAATGAAAATTCCGAAAAGAAAGACGATGTACTTCTCGCAAAGCCCGGTGGGGTAGGTTAGAGAATTAAAGTTCGAAAAAGACTCAGAAATTATTATGCCGCCGCTCAAAACGCGAATGGAATAGTAGTTATGTAAGAAGAGGGATTAGGAAACAAACAGTGACATATTCACTTTTCCGCCGCTCAATACGCGAATGGAATGGGAAGGAAATGGACAACATTCTACATTCTACCCGCCACCATGCACAGCACAGCGGCTTCTGAAGTTATACGGAGCTGCACAAAAATGTGGAAACACTAAAACACTAATCACTGCCACGGATAATACCGTGTGGAAAACCCGGAAGGCAATAAAAAAAGCTTCCACTATTTTCGGAATGAATAAATACAGATCCTGTATACTTTACAAGTGAATCTTATACCACTCTTCGTACAAAATAGTGGCAATCTCGAGTAACGACGATGGACGCGGATAGCAAGTACGAAACCTTCCATACAATGTAGGACACAAAGCCTTAAGAATGCTGGATCTGGTGCACGTGGTGGAGAGGAAAGGTGCACCAGTTCCTCCTCGTGCTCACAAAACCGGTCCTGGACGATGCGGGCTGTGTGAACAAAGATTCTGTCGTCTTGCCAAACAGCAATACCATTGGGAACTGACACTGTACCAAGGGCTGGACATTGTCAGTCAAAATGGTCACATGACCCTTGTCAGTAACGCGGCCATACAAGAGTTCGCAAACAGCCCAGAAAAGAGCAAGCTATGGCAGCCCAAATAATCACCGAAAGACTGCAGTGGTCGCTCTTGGAACGTAACCAAAACCAAGATTCAGTAGACAACATTATTTTCATCCATTGCTCCATAGTCCAGATTTTGTGGTTTCGGCACCACGTTATTCTGTTACGGACATTTGCATCACTGTTGAGTGGCTTCGTAATTCCAGCTCGCTGTGCAATTCCTTGCTTATAGAGTTCCCATTGTGTTCTTTTGGTGCTGACACGGTTTGCGAGTGCGACATTCACTTCTGCAGTGACTTTTGCTGCTGTAGTTCCCTTATTTTGCGTCAAAACCCTCGTCAGTGATCATCTATCACGGTCACTCAACACACATTTTCACCCGCGTTGTTGCTTGGGGGATGTTTTCCTGCTTTCCCTTTACGAAGTATAAATCTTCGTACGGTGCCTCTTGAAACACCAAACACTTCTTCTCCCTTGCTTATGAACGTAGCCACCACAGCAGCACTAACAATTTGCCTACGTCCGAACTCAGATACTTCGCACGTAATGCACTCACAACTAAGCAGAACACTGTTCTGACCACGAATGGTATTTAAAACCTATTGAGGACGTTTCACGGGTGCCGTCCGTGGTCGAATACAATAGTGCAACCAGCAGATTTGACTAGCACTTGCATTTAGGTTCAGGAATGAACTTATCGCGTTGTTCCAGATTTTTATCCAGCCACTGTACGTGCATACATTAGTTCTCCATGTGCTTATACATCTACACTCCGAAGCCACCTACTGGTGCGCTGAGTGTACTTCTCCTACACTCTCTTTCCTCAATTCCCAGCCCGCATCTCGTGGTCGTGCGGTAGCGTTCTCGTTTCCCACGCTCGGGTTCCCGGGTTCGATTCCCGGCGGGGTCAGGGATTTTCTCTGCCACGTGATGGCTGGGTGTTGTGTGCTGTCCTTAGGTTAGTTAGGTTTAAGTAGTTCTAAGTTCTAGGGGACTGATGACCATAGCTGTTAAGTCCCATAGTGCTCAGAGTCTCAATTCCCAGTTTCACCCGCTAATGGTGCGCGATAAGAAGGGCTGTGATAAACCTCCATATGGCTTCTAGTTTCTCTGATTTTGCCGTCGTGCTCATTTCGCTAGAATAAGTGAATGGAAGTGACAGTTTACCCGGTTATTCTTGAAACGTACGCCCTCTGAACATCAATAGTAAAACTCTATGTGATACACAACGCCCCTCTTTGTAGCGTGTGCTGCTGAAGTTTGATGTTTATATTCTGGGTCACCTGCCAGTCCCCGTACCAAACACCGGATTTAGGTACTTGCACAGTACCGGAAAAAATTGCAATACACACTTTATTGACAAGTGAGGTGACAGGTAGTTTATCATAGCAGGGGTTTTTGTTAACAAGTTCATGCCAAAGGAAACACACGTCACAGTAAATGGTGTCAAACACAGTGCATTTCCCTCAGACGGCAATGCAAGGGTGTGTTCTCGAATGTAAACAATCGTAGAGGTGCCGAAGGACAACCTGCGATAGACTGTCCCAGGCACGTGCCTTCGGTTCCAGTTCGGTCCTGGAGAACGAGCAAGCTCTCGCTTCATGGCACATGAATCAAATGGTAAGAGATGTGGTTCTCTTGCTGGCCAGGGCAGTTGTTGTAACCCGCTAAGAGCACGTTGCGTCGCAGCAACCATATGCGGACGTGCATTGTCCGCGTGAAAAAGTACATCACTTTTCTGCCGGAAGAAATTCAGCAGCACAGGGGTAACAACCTGTACGATGTTGTGGGTACTGATCCTGCAGGAACACCCTGACCGCGAGTTGTAAGTGATGCGACCCCCCCTCCCCCCCCCGCCCCCCACGGCCGTCAAGTCTGGAATGCGCGGCGCAAATGCACTCAGGTATAGGCAGCTCAACAGGTATGTGCTATTCACGTGTACTTACATCACGGAAGGCAGCAGATCGCAGATTCACTTTTCAACTATCTCGCTCGGCACATCAGAGTAATCATTACTGGCGATGTCGTGGCTTCTGCGGTAGCCTGACCAGATTCTCCCGCCTTCTTAGTTCTGCTGCCAACGGACGATTGCGAATGGTCTCCCAGATTACACGGAAAGTGCAACATGCGGCCACATTTCGTTCCTGGATCGTGTTCAGTCTGCGTCCGCTGCTGCACAACTCCTCGATATAGATGTACGAGTGTGCTACCGGGACGTCCAGACCTGGTCCAGTGTGGGAAAGGTCCATAGACCATGCCCCTTAAAAACCAAAGTAAGTTACATCTACTAGGGAGCCTGAATCCAGTCTCAAACCCGGTTCGATGTTCGGTAAGCTAGATTCAGGGCGTGACATGCTCATTGCCGAGGAAGTTTGTTTTCCAGCGGACTCGCAGAAATTCGTAAGCCATTCAACGACATACACTATGTGATCAAATGTATCCGGACACAAGGCTAAAATTGACTTACAAGTTCGAGGCGCCCTCCATCGCTAATGCTGCAATTAAATATGTTGCTGGACCACCCTTAGCCTTGATGACACGTTCCACTGTCGCAGACATATGTTCAATCAGGTGCTGCAAGGTTTCTTGGGGAGTGACAACCCATTTCTCACGGAGTGCTGCACTGAGGAGCGGTATCGATGTCGGTCCCGTGCGGTTCTAGGCGCTTCAGTCTGGAACCGTGTGACCGCTACGGTCGCAGGTTCGAATCCTGCCTCGGGCATGGTTGTGTGTGATGTCCTTAGGTTAGTTAGGTTTAAGTAGTTCTAAGTTCTAGGAGACTGATGACCACAGATGTTAAGTCCCATAGTGCTCAGAGCCATTTGATGTCGGTCGGTGAGGCCTCGCACGGAAGATGTTCTATAGGGTTCAGGTCAATACTCTGTGCAAAATGGTTCAAATGGCTCGGAGCACTATGTGACTTAACTTCTGAGGTCATCAATCGCGTAGAACTTTGAACTAATTAAACCTAACAAACCTGAGGACATCACACAGATCCATGCCCGAGGCAGGAATCGAACGTGCGACCGTAGCGGTCGCTAGGTTCCAGACTGTAGCGCCTAGAACCGCACGGCCACTCCGACTGGCTACTCTGTGCAGGCTAGTCCATTACAGGGATGTTATTGTGTAACCACTCCGCCACCGGCCGTGCGTTATGAACAGGTGCTCGATCGTGTTAAGAGATGCTATCGCCATTCCCGAATTGCTCTTCAATAGTTGGAAGCAAGAAAGTGCTTAAAACATCAATTTACGCCTGTGCTGTGATAGTGCCACGCAAAACAACAAGCGTTGCAAGCCCCCTCCATGAAAAACACGACCACACCATAACACCACCACCTCCGAGTTTTACTGTTGGCGCTACACACGCTGTCAGATGACGTCCACCGGGCATTCGCCATACCCACACCCTGCCATCGGATCGCCACATTGTGTACCGTGATTCTTCACTCCACGCAATGTTTTTTCAGGCGTCGTTTGGCATTTACAGGCGTGATGCGTGGCTTAAGAGCAGCCGCTCGACCATGAAATCCAAGTTTTCTCACCTCTCGCCTAACTGTCGTAGCACTTGCAGTGGATCCTGATGCAGTTTGGAATTCCTGTGTGATGGTCTGGATAGATGTCTGGCTATTACACATTACGACCCTCTTAAACCGTCGGCGGTCTCTGTCAGTCAACAGACGAGGTCGGGCTATACGCTTTTGTGCTGCGGGTGTCCCTTCAAGTTTCTACATCACTATCACATCGGAAACAGTGGTCCTAGGGATGGTTAGGAGTGTGGAAATCTCGCGAACAAACGTATGACCCAAGTGATACCCAATCACCTGACCATGTTCGAAGTCCGTGATTTCCGTGGAGCGTCCTATTCTGCTCTCTCACGATGTCTAATGACTACTGAGATCGCTGATGTGAAGTACCTGACAGCAGGTGGCAGCACAATGCACCTAATATGAAAAACGTATGGTTTTGAGAGTGTCCGGATACTTTTGGTTACATAGTGTACGTTTTTCGCTTTCACTTAAGAGAAGGCAACTGCTTAACAAACTGTGACAGTGTAACTTAGAAATGCCGTTTTTCTTCATACGTACTGTGAGCAGTTGACAGAGGCAATTGATTTGCTTGGCTTATTTCTTTCGGATGTGCCGCTAATGGTTCTTTTCGAACTCTCATCTGTTGTATCAACCTGCCCTATTTCTTACCACGCTGGTGTAGAATATCGTTAATTTCCCGCTACGGGTCTTTTAACGAAGACGTAAAAGGAAACTATGCACAAATTTACTTGCTTAAATCGTTTAGGCGCAATCACAATTTAATCGATATAACAAATGGTTCAAATGGCTCGGAGGACTATGGGACTTAACATCTGTGGTCATCAGTCCCCTAGAACTTAGAACTACTTAAACCTAACCAACCTAAGGACATCACACACATCCGTGCCCGAGGCAGGATTCTAACCTGCGACTGTAGTGGTCACGCGGTTCCAGACTGAAGCGCCTAGAGCCGCACGGCCACACCGGCCGGCAATCGCTATAACAATTTGGTTCGGAGAGGTAACCTTGTTGCTGGTTGCTGCGCTTGTTCGCCATACGCCACTAAGAATACATGCATGTGAAGATAGTGAATGGATAACCGAGACCGTTGACGGTTATAAGTGTGATCTGTGGTTGTATCTACAAAGTAGTAATGAAAGTTCAAGTTCACCTTATGTGTGGTAATATAGCCGGCCGCGGAGGAAGAGCGGTTCTGGGCGCTTCAGTCCGGATCCGAGCGACTGCCACGGTCGCAGGTTCGATTCCTGCCTCCTTAGGTTAGTTAGGTTTAAGTAGTTCTAAGTTCTAGGGGACTGATGACGTCAGATGTTAAGTCCCATAGTGCTCTGAGCCATTTGAACCATTTGTGTGGAAGTATTGTTTATAAAACGGGGACAGTACACTAGTGTCTACTAAACAATACATGCTCTGCCAGTCACCTGACAGACCGAGGTGACAGAAGCCATGAGATAGTAATATCCATACATACAGATAGCTGTAGTATTGTTTACACAAGGTTTAAAAGAGCAGTGCATTGGCAGAGTCGTCATTTGTACTCAGCTGATTCGTGTGAAAAGATTTTCGACGTGGCTATGGCCGCACTACGGGAATTAAAAGACTTTGAACGCGGAATTGTAGTTGTAGCAAGACGCATAGGACATTCCATTTTGAAAATCGCTAGGGAAACCAATATTTAATGTTCAAAGAACCACAGTCACAAGAATGTGGTGAGAATACAAAATTTCGTGCATTACTTCTCTACACAGACAATGCAGAAGCCGACCGCCTTCACTTAATGACCGAGAGCAGTGGCGTTTGCGTAGAGCTGTCAGCGTTAACAGACAAGAAACGCTTGGTAGAGCACTTGCCCGCGAAAGGCAAAGGTCCCGAGTTCGAGTCTCGGTCCGGCACACAGTTTTAATCTACCAGGAAGTTTCATATCAGCGCACACTCCGTTGTAGAGTGAAAATTTCATTATAGAAACACTACGTGAAATAAACGCAGAAATGAAGGTGGAACACACGACGAACGTATCCATTATGACTGTGTGGTGAGTTAATGGGCCATGGCGGCGGATGGCCGACGCGGCATTGCCTGCAGGGCCTCTCCTGGGGTCTTAACTATATCGGCAGGACTCTAGACTGTTGTAAAACCATTCATGCACTTAGTCTCTCAAACAGCGATGGAATTTTTATGGATGACAATGCGCTATGTCACTAGGCCACAGTTGTTCGTAACTGGTTTGAAGAAAATTCTGGACAATTCGAGCGAATGATTTGGCCTCCCAGCTCGCCCGGCGTGAATCCCATCGAACATTAATGGGACCTAATCGAGATGTCAGTTCGTGGACAATATCCTGCATGGCCAACATTGTGGCAGTTGTGGACGGCTATAGAGGCAGCATGGCTCAATGTTTCTACAGGGGACTTACAACTTGTTTTGTCCATGCCACGTCGTACTGCTGCACTCAGTGGGGCAAAAGGAGGTCCAAGACGATACTAGGAGGTATCCTCTAACTTTTTCCACCTCAATGTAAGTTGGTAATGTTGGTATGCCATTCTCTATTTCACATGAATATTGTTGCACCCTCTTCAAGACTTTTATGTTTTCTTTTCATATCTCAATTTTGGTCTCTTATTCTGGCGTAAGAAATTACTAGTCATCATTAGAATCATTATTATCATTTTGTATTGTTTAGGTAACTTGCGCAGCCTCTGAATTTCGCTGGCTGAATCTCCTGTGAATTCATCTGAGTAAATGATATTAATTAACCGACGCCAAGGATATAGAACTCAGAATTACTGTTACTTCAAGCATTGAGATAAGGGTACTTTTTCATTAAGCTGGATCTGGCGTTTTGTTTCCCTTTTGTGGTTGGCTTCAGTAGAATACAGAGAGAGCTCCAGCCGAGAGTCGGTGTCGGGTGTGTGGTCGAAAAAATGGTGGGTTATTTTGGAAGATTCGTCATGAATTCCACGGATTCTTTGTCGGTCGAAGGGGCATGATGTGAACTGTTGGCATAAAGAGTGCTGTCAGTAGGTGTGATGGGAACTGTTAGCTCTTGTTTGGTTGGTGGAGATTTAGCGTTATACTATGAGCTATAATGTTACATGTAAGACGGGGGCACTGGACATTGTTTAGGGGAGTGGTTGGACTTACAGTGTGGGCTGATAGGAGAGGTTGTGCCATCTGTGGTGAATTGGTCATTAAAAGTGATATATTTTTTGGACTGTGTGGGATTAGGAGCGGGGTTTGGAGAAATCACCGTTATGTTTGTAGTAATACGTTGGGGCTCCAAGTGTGTTTCATTGGTTTACGCAGCAGGATTGCGAGAAGACCAGGGCTAGGAGATCGGGATAGATTCTTTGCTGTTTGGATAGCTTATTTCAACGTATTGTGTGGCAAGTGAGTTCTGACTCCACCGCTTCCCAATGTTTAAGAATCAACACCATCCGCACAGGCTAGCGGCACGTCGTCTTGTTTACGTCCTCACCGTGCAGCTCTCTCGCGGATTTGTTTACGTGAGTGTGCCGTATTAGCGTTTTACATTTTCTTAGAACTAGAAACTATCCACATATCTTTGAGTGGTGTGATGACCTAGAAGACGAAACATCCATCGTTGTGACAGCAGCAAATGTTGCTGCTCCAGCCCACGACTGCTAATCGTCAGGGGCACTAGATGCGGATGTGCCGCCTTCCGGGGACGACATTCCTCTCCACTGCTGCTCTTTCTGCCTCTATGAGCGTCCCAGTAGTCACGATTCCGCGATAAGCTTACGTGATTGGCTCCATCAATGGCAGCACCACTGTCACCGCTGTCAAACTACAATTTCTGAGCGAAACGTTGGAGGCATCGGACCTCGATGTTGGCCTTCTGCAGGATGTTCTCCCAGCAACGTTTCCTACTATCTATGGCTACGTTTCTTATCTCACGCAGTGTGCTGACGGTGGCAGAGGGATACCTATCCTTTGAAGGGAGCCAGCCGAAGTGGCCGAGCGGTTTTAGGCGCTACAGTCTGGAACCACGCGACCGCTACGGTCGCAGGTTCGAATCCTGCCTCGGGAATGGATGTGTGTGATGTTCTTAGGTTAGTTAGGTTTAAGTAGTTCTAAGTTCTAGGGGACCTCAGAAGTTAAGTCCCATAGTGCTCAGAGCCATTTGAACCATTTTTTTTTCTTTGAAGAGAAGGCATTCAGGTAGACGAACTAGCGTACCTACCATAGGCTAGGGGTCTCGCTGTGACCTTCCATGATGTCTGAATCATCAACGTTTACGCTCCCTCGATCATGGCCAAGACACGGGAACGGTCGCGATTCTATTATGAAGTTCTCACTCCTTTGTTTCCGGGCCGCGACTTCGAAACATCCCAGTTTCACCACATGTCAGAAACTCAACCAGCTTGTGGATGAAATCAACCTCACCGATACTTGGGACCGCGTGCACGGTGATCAGCCTGGGTATACGTATGTCACCTACCATTCACCAAGTCGTTTTGACTGTGTCTATGTTTCTCAAGGAATCGTAACAGCCACGCTTGACGCTGTTGTGGCCTATGGTCTTCCCCGACCATATAGCTTACATTTGCACTGTTTCCGTCCAGAGGTAGGTGTGTCGAAGCCCGACGAGGCTGGATTTCGCCCATCTCAAGGATCTGGAATGCAGGCAGGTCACAGAGGCGACGTACACCAACTGTGTGTGACGCCCTCCAGCGTATCCTTTAACCGGTGGTGGCTCGACGGCACCAAGCCTTGTTTACGTCGTACATTGATGAGTTATGGTCGCAACAAAATGCTGTGGCAACGACGCACCATGTAATAAACTTTCACAATTCTCCACGAACTCTCAGGCCACGCCTCCATTGTTCAACGACAAATTGAAATTCAGCGCGTTAAGGCGAAGATAATTTCCCTTATAATTGCGTAAGCTTCCGCGGCCGGAGTCAGTCGACATAAAAGTTTTATGAGTGTGGCACTGCGTCATATTGTGTAAAACGTTTCGGCCACAGTTGTAGCGGCCTTCTTCTGGGTCTCTTATGCGTCGCCGCCCGGAGGGCACAATAGCACATGCATTATGTCACGATTGGAGTTTGGGAGAACCTCTGTCAACGCAGTGGTGTCGGATAAAGCTGGTCAACGCCTTCACCAGATGATCGTCGACTGACGTCCTAGAATGTCATCGCAGACGACTTTGTGGGTCACTACCAACAGTTCTTGCAGCAAAGGACCAGAACACCGCGGTAATGAATGATGTTCTTCAGTCGTTGACAGGAGCCTTTGACGAGGCTACTGTGGAGGTTCTAACAGTGACGATTACGGTTGATGACGTCGGTGATGGTCTTCATAAGGGTGCAGGAAACAACGCCCCATGCCCTGACGTCTTTCCACTGGAATTTTCCGCACAGTCCACGACATCATGGCTTCTCGCTGTACTGCGATGTACGGAGAAGTGATGAACTCTGACCTCCCCCTGCCACCTGAATTCATAGAAGGTCTGCTGATCTCGTTTCCCAAGACGCCTGGGGGTCGAGTAGTCTAACATCTTCGGTTGTTGACCATGTCAAATTGTGAATTCAAAATTTTTCCTCTGATCCTTGCCACTCCAGTGCGTCGTCTCTCAAATCATCTCTACGGATCAAACGTGCCTTAGTGGTGACAGTAACATTGAGAAGGGGCTCGGCGATTACCATGACGTCATAGCCCTGGCAGCGACCTTCGCAGTTCTTTAATGACAGTGCACTTCGAGCACGCCTTTAATGGAGTGAGTCATGACTTTCTAGAGAAAGTGCTGCGACGAATTACCTTCTTCCACACATTTATACTCCAAGGTGCAAAGTCGCGAGTGCTGGTGACTGGCCGTGTGGCGGGTCCTGTTACTGTCATGCGGTCCTCCCGCCAGGGAAGTTCGATGTCGATGCTCCTTCACGCCATTGCCGTTGAGCCATTACTATACGGTTTGAGGGGCCGGTTGACAGGGATCACAGTGAGGGGCATTCTTTCATCTGCCGTCCATACGCGCGTGATCTTATGTTCTTGCTTCTATCAGCGGATGAAGTGTGAGAGGCACTGGAATGGATCAACCAGCGTAAGACGGCTGCGGCAAGCCGTGTCAAGCTGACGAAATCTGGTGCTAATTTCGTTGATAGAGGTCTTCAGCACCGGAGTGTAGCTCCATTGCCATTAGTGGACAAGATCAAATGTTTGGGGATCACCTTCGTCCATGATATATAGCGCACGGTCTCATTCAACTATAAACGCCTTCAGGCTATCCGCACGAGCATTCGTGGCAAATCTCCTGAGAGCACTGTACATAATACAACGGATAATTTTGTTAACTCTCATATGGCCTCGCCTCTACCTCATTTCGCAAAGACTTTATCGATGCCAAAGGCCACTGCACAAAGACAGCAGGTTTATTACGCTACTTTGTAAGTGCGGGTCTTATCATCAAAGTCCGCTACGACACAGTAACTCGAGACGGCGGCCTCGGTATGTCTGCTTCCTTGCGAGAGCAGATGCCCTCTATGTAAGTCCGATACTTAAATCTTGGATCCTCCGCCGAAGTGGATCATCGGGAAGCGTGACTGGTGACCTGGCCCCTCCCTCCCGAGTGGCACCGACTGCAGCAACACATATTTCTTCCTCTCTCACACTTGTCAGGATCTTCTCCATCGACTACAGTTATGTCCATAATGACTTGCCCAGTAGCAGGAATCCTACAGCACGTGATATTTATCGCCTAATGATGAACAATCATATTCGGAATGTTGTGGAAACCCGACATCCCACGAACACATGAACCCTAATTTTGGCGTCTTGTGCACTATGTTCTCTTCGCCACGAACACTCTTGTGTTATATGCCATTCGTCTACATGCCATTAACATGACGAATTCGCCACTTTGCCCCCACTGGCACGCGCTTGACATGGACGAACATCGATTTATGTTTGGATCTTCTACAGAGGTGTGGCAATTGATTCAAAAAGTGCCTGCATTTCTTCTGCGTACGGCTCCTCATGCCATTGCGCATAAGGCTCTTCGATTCCCGGATGAGACTTATTTCCCATGTACGAAGACCAACGCTGTCAACTGGATAAAAGTTTCCCGATCTCTTATTTGTTCCATGGAGGTGATAAGAGTGTTCTTGATTTTCGGACATTCCAGCAATATCACTTTACCTTTCTCATGCACAATCCGAGATACCGTCTGTACTATGCTTCGTTTTTGATATTGCCTTCTTCCACCCCTCCAGCAGCTGGGGCGTTCCAGGCATGAAAGGCGATTTCAGTATGAGTGTGTAATATCAGGTCTCGGATCAGTGTACTAGAAAAATGGTATATTCTTCGAGAAGACGTGGCAGGCACATGTCTGACTGCCTTAAGATTCTGAGGGCATCTGCCCACAAGCTGGAAGCTAGCAGATGCCGTATGTTGCGCCAGGACGGTGTTTTCAATCCCATTTGTTTTGTTTGTTATTGTTACTAATTGAATATCATTATTTTTGCCTGGAGGGCGTCCTGTGTAATCTACATAATAAATAAATGAATAAAAACGCGGTTAACGTGACCGCTTGCATTGAGCCGGACATCCAGTTCTTGTCCCAGTTTGCCACAAATTTTCATTACAGTCATTCCATTATACAAGTGATGGTTGACCGCCGGCTGTAGTCGCCTCAGTGCCTGTTTCTTCCGGCATGTATGTATGTTCATCCCAAAGATTCTCTGCTCCCCCACCCCCACTGTTTAAGATAAGATCAGATTCCTCATCATCGT